>NC_079195.1:75712351-76013009 GCF_029499605.1 Hyla sarda | reverse complement strand
GACAATGTTACCTTATGACCACTGCATTATAAATGTACTTTTCTATGATGGTCATTTACACAAATCTCTTACTATGAAATAGATTAGCAAGAACTGCTTTTACTTAGATACTCTCCTCTCCGGTAGGGAACATGATTTATTGATGTTTAATTTGCCTGAATAGATGGTAATTTTATTGATGAGACAACCCATGTAATACTTTAATACTTGACCAGTCAAACTAACACCACCTGGAAAACCTCTCACGAGGAGCACTTAGGCCATGTTCACACCTCAGAATTTCCGAGATTCCGCTGCAGTAGAGTCCCCATTGAATTCCACCGCATTCTGCTGCACTGTGCACACGGCAGATTTTCCTTGCCAGATTCTATTACAATTTCTGTTTCTGCACAAAGAATGAACACATTCGTTCTTTCTGCGGAGTCCGCACGGAATGCATAGCCTTCTATGAGAAGGACTTGCACTAGAAGCATACCTGCCAACAGTTAAATCCAGATATTTAAGCCCCGCCCCTTTGCCCACCAGGAAACTGCATCAAAATACCTTGGAATGCCCCCAAAACACAAACTTTTAGGCATGGTTTGCACAAACTCTGCCCCTTAAGTGGTCATTTCTTATTGTTTTGCCCTCCAGAATTAGGACATTTGCTAAATATTCAGGTATCCTTCCTGAGGTAAGACCATATGCATGCCAATTTACATTCTTGCAGAAATATCCCACCCACCAAACAATGCCAAGTGTCAAACCTATGATTTCCTTTTCTCTATTAAAAAAAATAAAATAAAAAAATATATAATATGTATGTGTGTTTGCTGTACATACATGGCAGATGGTGGCTGCAATCATGATCAGGGAAGTTACCTTCAATCCTGCCCCAGTCAATAGTTAGAAGAGGTTAGAAGCCATGTGCCAGTCCCTTCTGGCTTTTGTTCACCCCCACCGATTCAGTCACAAGATGGAGATAAGTTATGATTACTGGGAGCCTTCTTAAAGGGGTACTCCGCTGCTCAGTGTTTGGAACTGTTCCGAACGCTGGAGTCGGCGCTGGGAGCTTGTGATGTCATAGTCCCGCCCCATCATAACGTCACACCCTGCCCCCTCAATGCAAGTCTATGGGAGGGGGCGTGACAGCCGTCACGCCCCCTTCCATAGACTTGCATTGAGAGGGCGGAAGTGACATCATGAGGGGGCAGGGCTATGATGTCACAAGCCCCCCCAGTGCCGGCTCCAGTGTTCGGAACAGTTTGTTCCAAACACTGAGCAGCGGAGTACCACTTTAAGGTCTTCATGGCTGCCATGTTAGATTTCCTACTAATGCCTGCATAAGCATTGCAAATGATCACATATGGAAGTCTCTTGAGGGACTAAATATGCAGTTAAAATGTACTCAATGACTCACAAGGTACAAAAGGTTGGGGATGACCATGTTGGGGTAAGTGTTGGGGGTGTATTGGAGGCTGCATTACTAGTCAAATCTGAGCTTCTAGATTTGCTTAAATATAGCATTATTCTCTCCAGTTGGATAAACTGGTTTGTTCTTGGTTACAATTGACCACTGTGTGGAACATTAAAGTGTTCTTCCATTTTTGGAGTCCATAATTATAGTCATTTAAAAACTCTGTGCTATATTCTCAATACACCCTGAAAGAATTAAAGTAAAATTTAGAAATATGTGACTCCAAACCAATATCGTAAGAGCCTGAGTTATTTCTAATGACGGAGAGAGCATTGTGTTTGTTTATATACAGCTTTTTTGTTTACCTTCTTGGCTTTTATGATTTTTTTAATGACTTTTAATGCCGATGTAAGCAAAAGCAAAATGCATTATAAATTGTGTTCTTCCCAACAACAAATAACAACCATGGAATATGTTTGCCACATGCTGAACCTTCCAAGTATGTCCTTGATGCTGTTCCACACCAATAATTATTACATATTCTGTGGTTGTTGAGTGGCAAGGCCTGTCTTGCCATCCGTAATTCAATGAAAATCCTATTTCTCTAAAGAGCACATTTAGAGAACATATATAATACTGCAGTTAAGGAAGTATTATTACATAATGTCTTCTCATTATTCAAAAAATGATAACCATATGCATGCAGCACGTTACTGAACAAACATTTGTTTGATGTAAACCAAGAGCACTAAAGTTTTATAGGGGTTTCTAAAAGTAGAAACAATTTGTATTTTTTCCCCAGAAACAGCGCCACTACAGGGTTTGTCCATGGGCAGGTTTTGGTATTGCAGCTCAACATTAGTGCCACTACCGTCCATGGGCAGGGTTTGGTATTGCAGCTCAACATTTTTTTTTTGTAATCCCAGACAACCCTTTAATATGAATACAGAATCACTAGCTGTATCTCGGGGTTTTTGGAGAGCGCTACTGTATCTCGACGGGAGTAGAAGTAGGAGTGAAACAGAGATCGAGCCAGCACTTACGCAGGACTAACTTTTATTGGTAAAAGAAGTCAATAAGTAAAACAGGACAACGCGTTTCGGCGCACACTCACGCCTTCCTCAGGTCCGCAAGTATAATTTGTGTAGTCCTGGCCGGGAGCTTCTGTGGGCGGGCTGTCTGTGACTCAAGGTCAGTATGTCACCTTGGGTGCTTGGTGGTGGATATTGGCACCATTTTTTCCCTCCATCCTCGAAATACTACTCTAAGGAGCGCCCCGTTGTTTTTTCTCCTCCTTTTTCCTTCATATCTAAAAAAAAGCAGGACCCTGTTTCGACCACAGATCGACCATGCTAAGTCATTCCCCTAAATTTAATTTGTCATGGTGCAGGGTAGCAGGAAATGCATAAAGCTACAGCAGTGCTGCAAACCAATACTAACTCTGCTGTCTTTCTTTGAGGACCACCTTACCATGACAATGTAAGCCTCCTTATAAAGAAACTCAGACTAATTGGAGTTGGGTGGATGGATCTTGCCAAAACTATAAATTTGTGCCTGCAAAATGTCAATATTTTTAATGTGGCACATAGTGTACAGTATCTGCACGCTTAGGACTAGACAGATGACAATGGACCATTCTTTGGTAACTAATCCAAGCTTCATGTCTTGGAACCAAAAACTGTACTGTGTCTAAGTACCAAATTCCTTGTCCTCTGCCAAGCTAAAAACGCTAGACTTTATCCTTTATAACTAGTTTACTGTGTGGGTGCCTTGGGTTACAGCCAGTCAGTGGTACCACATATCAATGGATCATTGCCTTTAGAAAATTGTATAAAGTAGCATAAAACTTTCCAAGTCATCCCAAACCACAAGCAGATTTCCAGCTTTTGAGAACTTCCAGTTATTGAGCACTTCCAATAAGTAAGGTATGAAGGGGGCATAGATAATATTTTATTGGTTATCACTGTTAAAGTTGGTCACACATAGAAAAATGTAGTCAAGATCCCATGGACAATCCAAGATGTGACTGTTCTTCTATACCCTACATAAATGCAACACATTTTATAATGGATTGCAGACGTTGTCTAACTGATCAAAGCAATGTCCTTTGGTCAGAAGTTACCAATAGTTTTTTTTGGACGTATACTTTTTGATCAGATTGGTTGAAGTATTAATATGACTATGGCAACTTTATGTAGCAGAGCAGAAACCGCATACAATTCTTTTTTTTTCTTTACTCTTTAACCACTTTGCACCATTTCGTGCTTCCTTGCCCCTGTATTTCTGGCCACTCTGCACTCTTGCTTACATTGTATTGGGTAAATACAAGCTGTTTTCATTTATTCCATGTAAACACTTTAGGTTTGTGCTTATTTTGCATTAACATAACTTTCAACAAGCTTAACATTTATGAAACAATCCCAGGGGAATAAAGTACAAGCTCTAGCAAGAGGCAACCAGTTTAACTTGTTGCCCTTATATACATTATGTAAGAGTAATTTTTTGGAAGGAAAGATATTTATGATATGAGCTGCACACACCGTCAGATAGGTGACAGGATGACAATATCAAGCATGCCTTTGTTAGTATTGACGATCACTGGGCTTAAAGGGGTATTCCAGGAAAAAACTTTTTTATATATATCAACTGGTTCCAGAAAGTTAAACAGATTTGTAAATTACTTCTATTAAAAATTCTTCATCCTTTCAGTACTTATGAGCTTCTGAAGTTGAGTTGTTCTTTTCTGTCAAAGTGCTCTCTGATGACACCTGTCTCGGGAACCGCCCAGTTTAGAAGCAAATCCCCATAGCAAACCTCTTCTACTCTGTGCAGTTCCCGAGACAGACAGAGGTGTCAGCAGAGAGCACTGTCGCCAGACAGAAAACAACAACTCAACTTCAGCAGCTGCTAATTATAGAAAGGATTGAGATTTTTTAATAGAAGTAATTTACAAATCTGTTTAACTTTCTGGAGCCAGTTGATATAAAAAAAAGTTTTTCCTGGAATACCCCTTTAAGTGTCAAGGAGGTGGGGACAAGCTGCTTAAATGCCGTAGTATCGTGCAGGATTTAGAGTCATGACTTGATGCCCTGTACATCAATTAGCCAGGGAGGAAGTTACAGAAGGAAAGTGATGCTGTAGCAGCTCAGCTCAGCCGATGGCTGTCCGGGCATGCTGGGAGTTGTAGTTTTGCAACATCTGAAGGTCCGCAGGTTGAAGACCACTGAGAAGGGATTGACAGGCGGAGAGTTCACTCGAGTATAAGCCGAAAAATCATGCTGAAAAACTCGGCTTATACTCGAGTATATACGGTAGTCCCTTTTTGTTACAAAAGCCCACTAATATTGGGATGATCACAGGATCTGCCATTGATTGAACCCCTAATGATCTCCAATCAGTAGAAGAACTTGCCAGCAAGTGCTCCAATTTCTTGCAATGTCACCACCAGTAAAAATGGAGCATTACACAGTTTGCATTGAATTAAATGGTCTGTCCATGTAATTCAGTAATGTGTGAGGTTCTCCAGACTTTCACTTCTAGTGTTATCGAACGTGAAGACTGTTTCATCTAACCTTATAGTTAGCCCCACTATTCTCTTATCTTTAACATATTACTGATAACATTCTTCTCTTGCCATTAGAAGAAAAATATGTTACCATACAACCATACACCAGCCAAGGAAAAGATGAAATTGGGTTTGAGAAAGGTGTCACAGTGGAGGTCATCCAAAAGAACTTGGAAGGATGGTGGTACATAAGGTAAGATAAATTATTGCTATAACAATAAAGAAAAATGTGCCTTCTTTTGAAGTAGTTGCCAGTTGTGTATATGTTAGACCTGAGTTTCTGCAATGTATTATCATCTCCCACTAACTTTTTACAAGACTTCAGTCTCCTGTATAGCAGAGTGCTGCTTGTCTAGTATATAGTTCCTAGTTGTGTACTGTGTATTGTAAATCTTGACATGGGGGGGGGGGGGGGGGAGTTAGTGGAGCAAAACATGGCAGAAACAAGAAAAAAATATTTATAGAAGACTGGCTCGGGTTGTGAGACTTTACTTGTTGAATCCAAGAAGATGTTTATAAACCTGTAATCTTACTGCCCTTGCATTGTATATTTGAATGTTGTCCAGCACTTACATTCTCTCTTGCTCTTCTCAAAAAAAACTCAATGGAATAGTCATTATTTATATGTTTTAAATATATTGCCTTGCAACAGAGGAATTGCGGAAGATTTCTGTTTTTCCTCCAGCGATATACAGATATCACAGAAGATATATGTACCGTATATACTCGAGTATAAGTCGACCCAACTATAAGCCGAGGCCCCTAATTTTACCCCAAAAACCCAGGAAAAGTTATTGACTCGACTATAAGCCTAGGGTGGGAAATACATCATCCCCCCATGTAATCATCCAGACCCCCGTCATCATCCAGACCCCCGTCATCATCCCCCCCCCTTCATCATCACCCCATCGGCTGTCCAGGCATGCGACCACTGCGGCCTCTGTCATCATCCAGCCCCCCCCCCTTTTTTGAACGTCCCTGTGCGCTGTCGTCAAGGCAACGTCACTACTCCGGGGTCGGGGCCAAAGCGCGGAGAAGAGGTCCCCCTGGTGAAAATAGACAGCCCGCAACGACTAACCATCCCCACCGGACAGTCCCTGCAGCATAGATGGCCCAGACCAGCTCACCCTAACGTCCCACCGAGGGGAGGGGAGTACAAAACAAAAGGGGGGGGGCTGGAGGATGACGAAGGCTGCAGTGGTCTTCAACCTGCGGACCTCCAGAGGTTTAAAAACTACAATACCCAGCATGTCCGGGCTTGCTGGGAGTTGTAGTTTTGCAACATCTGGAGGTCCACAGGTTGAAGACCACTGATGAAGGGATTGACAGGCGGAGAGTTCACTCAAGTATAAGCCGAGGGGGGCGTTCTCAGCACGAAAAATCGTGCTGAAAAACTCGGCTTATACTCGAGTATATACGGTACAGATGCAGCTGCTGCACACTTGGTTAGTTGTGCACTATTTTTTTGTGAGACATGCTACTCAAGGTCCCATAGAAAGCCAGTTTCCATGCACCTGTACCGTGAAGGGAAAAGCATGCAGTACTCATTTGCAGAGTGCCTGTTCCCAAGCCCAGCCACTGACCTCCATGTTGCTGTATACATTCACTGGGCCAGATTAAGAGCGATTTAACCCCAAGCATAGCAGAGTGCCCCCATTTCCAAACATAGCCACTTACCTCCATGCTGCCGTATACATTCACTGGCCGAGTTCAGATTGCCCGGTCCTGCTAATAACCAGTAGTATTAAGCAGCAATGCATGTATGTATCACCACTCACCTCCAGGCCACCATATACATTCGCTGGGCATCAAAGATACTATGATGAAATATTGTGTTATCCACTTGTCTAATAGAGCTATACAGTCATTTTTGTAATGTTGCAATGGTTCTTGTGTAAACATTTGTATTCATTTATTTGTTAATGTGATAGAACAAAGGTTTTGTTAGTGGAATTGCAGCATAATGTGGTAATCCTTTTCACAGATGTCTGCCCAGTTCTAATAATCATACTGGAGTGTAGTGTGGTAATCCACCTTAAGTACTATGATAAAGTCCTCCTTAAATATGTATCAGTCTAACATTCCTGCACATGTGTTGATCCTCATTTCCTGCCTCTTTTGCCTTGTATCCCTCTGGAGTTGTTCCCAAGATGGAGAGCAGATGTTAAAGGCTGGTCTTCCCAGACACACTTACACTCTTTATTTTTGTCCATTTCCTTTGATTTTTGTTAATCAGAATAATATTATAATTAACAATCTACATACACACATGCCAGGCCTTAATGGTTATTTCCAATCCCGATGCATTATTCTTCCTTGAAAAACAAATGGAAAATAAAAGTAAGTAAATCAAGTAAATGTATGCAATAATAATTCAACTCTATAAACATACAGAATAGGAATCGTTGGTTCTAGGCTTCCATTACTTATAAAAGTAGTCACAATTAAAATCAAACCCTCACCACGAGTTTACTGATGTTAATTCTCTTTTTTTTTTCTATGTTTATTTTTAGTTATCTTATTTCACTGTATCCCAGCAATATTGACATTTTAATTGTTACAGCAATATACACCAAAACTGAGTGTATAGCTGAACAACAACAAAAATAAATAAGAAATCCTTATTTGATATATGGAGATTCTCCTTTTTTTTCCTTTTACATTTCTTCTGTGTTGTAATGCTATTTGTTTGGAAAAATCCAATAAAAATTAATTAAATATAGAACACAAAAACTACATAGACACATAATACAAGTCATACATTTTTCATTCACTTTTCTTATTGAAAATGTATTTTCAATTTATTTGTATTTTCAATGCATTTTTGTATTCTAGATACCAAGGTAAAGAGGGCTGGGCTCCTGCATCATATCTAAAGAAAGCCAAAGATGACCTGCCATGTCGAAAGAAAAACCTTGCTGGGCCTGTGGAGATTATAGGAAATATTATGGAAATTAGTAATCTTCTGAACAAGAAATCCAATGAAAAAGAGACAGGGAACGAAGCTGAAGAACCTCACATTAGCAAGAAGGAGATTAGTCTGCCAATTCTATGTAATGACTCTAATGGCAACTCAATGATGACATCTGAGAAACCAACACCCAAAGCCACTCCAGGGTCTCCGGCAGTGGCAAGAATAGCTCCGCAGAGATCTGAAATAAGTAAGTGGAAAATGTCCTCAATGTTTTTTTTTTTATCACACACAATTTGGTTGTTGGTCTGTATACTCCTCTCTGGCTGCTGCTGTCATCATTATAGTGCCCTTGTTCACCACAGTATAGTCATCTTGTTCCCAAGGCAGCGTGAGAAAAAGTAAGACACAGCATGCTGTGCCTCTGTGACTTATGCTGTAAGAGGGGAAGGGGAGCAGTAGCAGGATAGAGATGATTAGTCTGAGTTCAGCTTTTTTAACACCATACCAAAAGCCCACCCACATGCCATAGAGAGAAAATGAAAATTTACATACATTTTGGGTAAAAGATGGTAAATATGCAGGTTGCAACATTACATAGTTCATAAGGTTGAAAAAAAAACAGAATCCATCAAGATCAACCTATAATCCTACTGTGTTGATCCAGAGTAAGGCATAAAAACCATGAGGCAGATGCCAGTTGTTCCCTTGTCATGGTTACCAGCCTAGGTATAAAAAGATCACTAGAAAGATCTCTGTACTGTCCATTCCTATATTTGTACATTGTGATAAAATCACCGCTAAGACGTCTTCTCTCTAAACTAAATAACCCCAAGCTTGATAACCTGTCTTGGTCCTGTAATCCTCCCATATCATCAGTTATCTTTGTCGCCCTCCTCTGCACCCTCTCCAGTTAATCCATGTCCTTTTCATATACAGGGGCCCAAAATTGGACACAATACTCTATATGTGGCCTGACTAATGATTTATACAGTCAAAACTATGTCCTTGTCATGAGCCTCTATGCCTTTCTTGATACACCAATGACTTTGTTAGTCTTGGCAGCCGCTATCTGGCACAGATCACTAAAGTTGAGCTTCCTGTCCACCAGAACCCCCAAGTCATTTTCTGTCATAGTTTTACAGAATGTTTTATTATTTAGGTTTTTTGCAGCATTTTTAAATACACTATTTTAATACGTTTCTAATACAGGTATTATAAAGTGCATCTGTCACCTCCATACGAAGTACGAAGCTATTGACGATATTTTTATTGACTTTGAAGAATGAACTGTATTTTTTTTTATTTTATTTTTTATGTCTGGTACTCTAGTTTATTCTATGTTGTTCTGTAGCAGAGTTTAATAGCCTTTATTTTTCAAAAGTTTTGTAAGTTATTTCAATGCATGTCTTTCTTCTGTACTTGGCAGGTTCTCCAAACCTAAGAATGAAACCACCACCCCGGAGAGAATCTAGTCTGGTTGGTTGTTTTACATTCTCTTCTTGGGAATTTGATCGTTTTCTTTTCTTTAATTGGTTAAATTGGATTGACATCAGTCTATGTAATTTAAATAATGCAAGGCCTCATTACAGGGCTTATAGTAAGTGATATGCCTGTAAGCCCTGCTAGTTTTTTGGGGGGTAAAAAAAACTTAGGAAACACAAAAGCCATTCTAAGCCAGGTCTGGAAGCAATTTATTGAAATTAAGATGTGGTGTGAGGATCTTAGTGAGCGCTACAATGGGATGTCCAGGATTTCAGGACAAACAATGCATCTAGTTTGTATGTAAAAAGGAACATATGCAAACATATATCTTGGCTGGAGATATCCATTGGGTTTTAATGTATTTATCTGACAAGACTAAAAGAGCTTGCATTTGCAGGTTCACAAATAGTAACAAAAGGCTGAAGTCTCAATGCTGTTGATTTTACAGTTTTTGGTGGAGATTTGTAAAAACCTGTACAGAAGAAAAGTTGTCTAGTTGCCCATAGCAATCAATCAGATTGCTTCTTTACATTTTCAGAGGCCGTTTAAAACAAAAGAAGCAATCTGATTGGTTGCTATGGGCAGCTAGGCAACTTTTGCTGCCCAGGTTTTGATAGATCTTCCCCTTTTGTTTTTATAGTACAGTACAGGGTATGCCATAAATGACTGATAGATGAGATCCAACTGCTGGAACCCACACCAGGAGAACAGGGGTCTCTAGATCTTTATTCCATCAGGAAAGGTATCCTCCACATCCAACCAGTCTTATCTTTTTTGGCTCTATAACCTTCCATAAACTTGAATGGAAAAGATAGTTGCCAACTCTCTCCCCTTGCAGATTTATGTTGGAGGACTCAACATTCTATCAAGGTGGCACCCCAACTATATCAAACATTTATGGAATATCATGTGGAGATATTTATATATATATATATATATATATATATATATATATATATATATATGCTGCGGCATTCTTCTGTTGCTATATATATATATATATATATGTATATTTACACACACTGTTTGTCTGGGATTTCTTTAATCTTTTTACATTGTGATGCATATGAATTATTTATCACAAATCTGACATGGCTCCTTACGTTTACAAGGCCAGGTACCCATTTTGTACTGACAAGACCTAAAAACAAACCTTTTGAAACTCTATCCTTGTTGATTTCTGTTCTCCAGGGATTTCAGCTGCCAAAACCTCCGGAGCCTCCATCAGTTGAAGTGGAGTATTACACCATTGCAGAGTTTCAGTCTTGCATATCTGATGGGATAAGTTTCCGAGGAGGTCAAAAGGCTGATGTAAGCAAATAGTTATGTTCTTTGAAGCTTATGTTGTAGTGACTAAACCCATCTATAAGAGGGCATGACTTCAAATATGTCTACATACCATAATCCTATATTCTTTAGAAATGAGCAACGTAGGGTTGACATAGAAAAGAGTGTATTAGCATAGTGTAGACAATATATATATATATATATATATATATTTATTTATATATACTAAATCACAACAATCGCACATAACTGTTGCCAAAGTTTATAGTAGTGATATAGTTATAAAACAAAATTATAAGCCATCATATTGTATAATAGATAATACATATACATATATATAATTAATATATTATGTAAAATGCATTGTTTTGTAATGGATGAGAGCCACCTAAAACCTTTACATTTACAAACCCAGGCTTTTCCAAGGGCACATAAAGCAAATAAGAAAAATCATGATTGTACCACATACAGGGCATTTATAGTGATTCTAATTCACAGTGCTCTTTTTATCACTGTAATGCTTATACCCTCTTAATACTAGGAATTATTTCAGATGTAGATGGTGCAACTTGTAGAAATGTAACAATATGTGGTAGAAAGTTTAATATTAAAACTGGTTATATTGACCTCTTACAGGTCATTGAAAAGAATTCTGGTGGATGGTGGTATGTACAGATTGGAGAAAAGGAAGGATGGGCCCCGTCTTCATATATTGATAAAAGAAAGAAACCAAACCTGAACCGGAGGACAAGCACGTTAACAAGACCAAAGGTCCCCCCTCCTGCACCACCTACAAAGCCTAAAGATGCAGAAGAAGTGTCAGTTACTCGTCATAGCGGCTCTTTAGATTCTAAAGATTCACCAGCAAAGCAAATATATGAGGAGCCTGAATATGATGTTCCAGCTTTTGGCTATGATCCAGATGCTGATTCGAATGACTCCTTCTCTCAGAGCAATTTTGCAGAAGAAATTGTAGAAAGTATGTTCCAGCCATCCAAACCATCTCCAGTTTCTACTCTTCAGAGAGCAAAATTTCACGTTGGTGAGTCATGTGAAGATGTCCGCAATGAAGAAGAGACAATCTATGAAAATGATGGTTTCCGACCATTTGTGGATGATACAGCATCAAACAAGGAGTCAAGTAAAGAATCAAGTGGAGATTCTGATTCACTGAAAAGTTCATCATTGGTGCCAAGAAACTCTCCATCTGGAACCCCTTCTAAACCACCACTTTTAAAATATAAATCTGAAAGAAATGTTCAGCAGGAAACCACAAAAAATGTTTCCTTCTCAACCAATGAAGAGAAAAAGCCCAGGTCTGTGTCCGATGCTGGTTTGCGGTCAGTGCCAAAGGTTGGAGCAAAGAAAGATTCTGAACAAAAAACGGTAGTTATTTCTTCTACCAAAGCAAAACCATCAGTTAAACCAAAACCATTTATAGGCAAAACAGATTCTCAGAGCCAGGAAAAAATGGATATTAGCACTTTGCGAAGACAATTAAGACCAACAGGACAGCTGCGAAGTGGACTTAAAGGTTCTAAAAGTGAAGAATCAGAAAACCTTCCAAAGAGTGCATCAGAAGACATTGAAATAACACCAAGGAGAAGTTCAGTAGATAATCCTGCAGGTTCTTCACAGTCTTTAATATGTCCAAGTAATAAAGACAAATCTGAGGATAGTAATGAGAAAGTATTCTATACTGCCACAAGCACCTATCAAAAAGTTATGGATACGGAAATTAGCTTTCCAGCAGGAGCAAAAGTGGAACTCTTAGAGAAACAAGACAGCGGTTGGTGGTTTATAAGATATAAAGATTCAGACGGGTGGGCACCCTCACATTACTTAGAACAAGTGGATAATAAGCAACGGGAAACATCATCACCTGAGCCTGAATCAACGAGAAGTAAAAAGAATGAAAATAAGTCGAACAGCCTGGAAAAGATAGAAAAAAGGGTACAAGCATTAAATACAATTAACCAAAGCAAAAGAACAACACCTCCAGTTCCCACCAGGCCACCCGGAGGGTTCTCAAAACCTACAGGGCAAAGTAGCAACGTTGTCAAGTTAAGAAATGGTGTAAAACAAATTGCAGTAAGACCCCAGTCTGTATTTGTTTCCCCACCACCAAAGGAAAACAACATTGCTTGCCATTTACGCAGAAATGAATCACTGTCCGCTACAGATCACTTGAGATCTGTTCGACGAAATGCCTCCTTTAACACCGTCCGCTCTCAGGTAAATGAGTCCAAATTCAAGCCTACTGATAAAACAGAAGAGGACACAACCCAAGTGGAAACACCTGTAAGGTCTCCTCAAAGAAATGGAATCCCAATATCTACTGTTCGGCCAAAACCCATTGAGAAGTCCCAGTTTATCCACAATAACCTTAAAGATATGTACATCTCTATTGCTGACTATGATGGAGATGATGAAACTGTTGGATTTCAAGAAGGTGTGTCTATGGAGGTTCTGGAGAAAAACCCTAATGGCTGGTGGTATTGCCATATTCTTGACAGCGTAAAACCCTTTAAAGGATGGGTGCCTTCAAATTATTTAGAGAAAAAGAACTAATAGTCCTTTATGTGGAGATAATAATATAACATAGACTCTCTTGGCTATATTTTCTTAATTTAAGGATTAGACTGAGCGTCCATTTATATGGAAAGCCAGCAATATGATCTCCATGGTGTGAAATCGAGTTCTATAAAACAGATATTAAAGAAGAAATGATCCTTGTGAAATAAAATGTTTGGAGAGAACACAGGGTATTACATTATATTACGTCCATCAAGTAGTTAAAATGAAAACCATATTTGTGTGCCTTCACTTCGGTATCTGGAACACTAGAAATGTCCCAACCCAAAAAATCCAGGGAACTCCTACTGGCACGGTCTACTGAATGCTGTGTCTGTGCTGGTTTTCCCTGACCTCTCGTTTTTTTTGCCAACAAGAATAGACACTGTTTAGTGTCTGAAAATCTTTTTGTAACTCAGACAAGGAATGCTAGACATTGTAATTAAATGTTTCTATCCGGTTTTCGGCTATCTATCCCATGCTCTAATGTGTGTTTATTTTTGGCTTTTGCATGTTTGTGTGTATACTTTCAAAGTCCTAAGATTGCGTATGAAACCAAAACCTAGATTTTTCTTTAGTCATTGACAGCAGTTAGATTTTCTCCTCTTGTGATATTTTTAATAAAATTGAGTAGTATTTGGTGTTCCAAGATTTACATAAAGCGCTTTATATGGGCCCAAATTCCCGAGCCAGTTAAGCAAAAATAGTTGGCTACATTGCTTAAAGGGGTCCTATACCTAGTATATAAAAAAAAAAAACTAAACTGCTCTGGGCATTGTATCTAAATACATTAATGCACATGGGTGTATCTGCACCCTTGTGGATGAGATGTATGTGAACAAACATTTACAGCTATGATTACTAAGATAACACTCTGAGGATAGGGTCACATATAGTATATACGCATCGCAGCAGGAAATACCCTGCATATTCTGCTATGAGCAGAAACACGGGGCTACCCAGCGGCAGTCCAGTGTGCAGCGAGGTTTGAAGGCAGGCCCGCACATCACATGGGCGTGTTGGGCCCGCCTCTAGACCTCATTGAACCCACAGGGCGGCCATGGCTAGCTCTGTGTATTTGTTTGTATACACTTTGTGACCCTACCCTTAAACATTTTTTTTAATACAGTGTATATTATATAGGAATATAACCTATTGTTCAGGATGAGAACAAAAATATGTTTGTTTTTTTTCATAGAAACAGTGCCACATGGTATGTGGTATTGCAAATCATCCCTATTCAAGTAAAAGGGACTAAAGTGCAATACCTTTTCCACCCATGGACAGTTATGACACTGTTTTTGAAAAAATAAATAAGTAAATAAATTATATTATTCTGGACAGCCCCTTTATTGCACTTGATGCTCTGCCCATTTAACACTTATTTACAAGAAGGTATAGAGCCCCTTTAATTGGCCACTAAAGTTAAAAATACAAATTATTTTATGGTTAGTATTGTATATATGTTAAATAATGTGTATGAGATATATGTTCTTATCCCATTGAAAGATATTGCAACCAGCCACTTTTTTGCATTTCAAGTTTTGAGAACCGATCGGGTCTTTGAATGTAGTGAGTTTAGTGCTATGTTATGTAGTTTTAAAGGGGTACTTCAGTGGAAAACAAATTTCTTAAAATCAACTGGTGGCAGAAAGTTAAACAGATTTGTAAATGACTTCTATTTCAAAATCTTAATTCTTCCAGCACTTATCAGCTGTTGTCTGCTATACAGGAAGTTGTTTTCTTTTAGAATTTATTTTCCGACTGACCACAGTGCTCTCTGCTGACACCTCTGTTCATGTCAGGAACTGTCCAGAGCAGAAGAGGTTTCTTATTTTTACTTGTACTCTGGACAGTTCCTGACATGGACAGAGGTGTCAGCAGAGAGCACTATGGTCAGACTGAAAAGAATTCCAGAAAGAAATAGAAATTCCTATGGAACATGCAGCAGCTGATAAGTACTGGAAGGATTAAGAGTTTTAAATAGGAGTAATTTACAAATCTGTTCAACTTTCTGGTACCAGTTAATTAAAAAAAAAAAGTGTTTTCCACCGAAGTACCCCTTTAAGCTTAGTGGCCCTTGAGGTATACATGAACTGCCTATAATGTGTACACTCTTACGAACATTATTGGAAATTGTATAGACCTACAGTAAGGTTTGCCATTGGTCATCCGACGCATTGTTTACATAACATTGATTCATACTCTACAATTTAAGATTTGTATATATTGTCTTTTTTTTTTTAATAACTGTTTTTTAAAAGTCATATTTTTTTTATTTTTTATTATTATTGTATTATTATGATCAGGAACGTGTGATGAAGAAAACAGAAAAAGCAGAACAATGCAAGAAATATACATAAATGGGAGATTCGTGGAGGGTACCCTGTGTACTGTTGCCACTATTCCATAAGTAAAGGACACTCCTAAGTAGCTCCTGCAGGACACTCCTAAGTACCTCCTGTTGTGGTATTAGATCACGGCACACTACTAGGAGGAAGAGCTATTGGCTGTGCCAGGGAAAGAGACTATCCCCTACCTCTCCGACACCATACTCCATAGGCCAGTGTCTTCCAACCAGGGTGCCTCCAGCTGTTGCAAAACTACAACTCCCATCATGCCCGGACAGCCTTCGGCTGTCCGGGCATGCTAGGAGTTGTAGTTTTGCAACAGCTGGAGGCACCCTGATTGGGAGACACTGCCAGAGGCTAGATAATACTATTGTGGTGTGCTCTTGAAACTAAATACACCATTGCATGTATAAGTGTTCTAATATTGTGTTTTTGTGTATATTTTCTGTAAAAAAAAAAAAAAAGTGGAATTTTCAATGATTGGGTTTAACTCCTTGCTGTGTCCAGATCAGTAGCCTATCCTATCATATACTGTATACTGTATTTCCGTGCAAACTTAATGCAGTGTCTGTACTACCTGTACCAGCTCTCGGGTTCTATGTGGTCTCTAGTATAGGGTAAACCTATGTAATTGTCGAACAACGCAGAAAAGCTTGTACGCCATTTTTGTAGCCATGTGGATATGTGTACAACTTTAGTTATATATAAGAAAATATATTTAGTTACATCGGCAACTCAGATAAGTTGGAACCCAGAGAAGGTACTGTACCTTTAAATTAAAGGGGGGTTCCAGGCGAATTATACATGTCAATAAAAGGAAGTTTCCACCTCCAGTGTACAGGTTGAACATTGTGTATCATTGTGTCAACTAATCAGAATTCTAAACTTTGTTGGCAAAATGAAGCATGGCCTCGAAAACTGTTTTGAGGTCCACTGTAAGTAGTCACCTGATGTTTTGGTTACTGATTTCTGGAGGAGGTGTTCCCCTTTAAAAATAAAAATAGACTGAAAGGTTTCAGCTAGGTAGGAAGTTGTTTTATTATGAAATCATTTGTCTTCTTACTGCTTAACCGGTATCACGAACTTGAGGCTTTTGATTTTTATTATTTTTTATTATTATTATAATTTTTTTTTTTAGAAGCTCTATATAGTTCTGCTGGACAGTATTACATAGAATATACATAGATTACCTGCTTGACTGCAGTACTAATAATAGCAATGATTTTAGTGGTTATTAATATTATAACTATGATTATGTTTTATCAATAACGATAAAGAAGTGGTTCATTATTGGAAAGGGTATGTGCGCACAGACGAAAAACATCTGATTTCCATAAAAAAAAAACAGACAAAAGGAGACAAAAGGATGCGCTCCCTTGTGTGATACCCAGGTAAAATGTGGTAACGCTTAATGTGAATTAGCGCATACCAAATGTGGTTGTACTCCAACCAAGTACAACCGTGGGAGAACGTATGTAGTAATAGGATCTCAGCAGCCGCTCCGCTTGACATAACCACAGATACAGTACAGATTTCCTCCAAAAAGGCAGAGATCATGAAGGCGCTGGAGATCAGGTAAAATGCAACTTTTTCTTTATTCCCACAATGCAACGCGTTTTGCCGAAGTTCTGCTTTAGCCTGATGAAGCGGAACTTCCGCGAAACGCGTTGCATTGTGGGAATAAAGAAAAAGTAGCATTTTACCTGATCTCCAGCGCCTTCATGATCTCTGCATTTTTGGAGGAAATCTGTACTGTATCTATATAAGTTATTTATAAGTATTTATAAATATCCACAACGGTTAAACCAATAGTGGTAGAGGACTCCCTGGGCATATAAATTAGGTTGATATTACCTTGAAGCCAATATGGTCGAATGCTTTGCATACAGCTTTAGTGTTTGTATATGGATAGCCACCGAGGTTGTCTAAAAACCAGGGCCTTCACATAGATTTGCTATTGGCACTATTTTTTCTATGGGCTAGAACAGTGTTTCCCAGCCTGGGTGCCTCCAGCTGTTTCAAAACTACAACTCCCAGCATGAACCTATACGAAGTCATCTTAGTGCACCACTGGTGGAAGGGCTGCAGCATAAACCACAGGTTAAGTACTTTTTACATCTTTCTACAATCTGTCCAGGCATGCAGGGAGTTGTAGTTTTGCAACAGCTGGAGGCACCCTGCTTGGGAAACTCTGGACTAAAAAATTTAGGTTTTTGCCAAAAATATGAGATTTGAATATTAGCAAAATAGTGAGAGAAATAAAAGCTTCTTGTAAACGGTCGTTTATTAAACAGTTACAGTCACATTCAGTCCTGTTGGAGGAGGCCCTCTAGTGGCCGCTCTGTGAAAATGAAGCAAAAAATAAGTCACGTTTTCGCTGTGTACTGCAACGTAACAAATAATGGGCACTTCTGAGTTCGCTATTGACAGTTATGAAATGCCTGATATAGCTTTCGGTTTCTATAGGAGATAATTTTTTTTAATTTAAATTCTGCATGAATTACATTCACAGGGCAGATTACTTATTCTTTGTGTAATAGTTCGGTTACTATTCTCTATTTACCATTTTACACATATTTATTAGAGAAAGGATGGATGCATTTTTACTGTAACTTGTTCACACCAGTCTTCTGTGTCACAAATGATAATTGGATTTGTCAAGTGCGATTGGGAAGGCCTAGATGGTAGAGAGATGGTAATGACAATGGATTGGACTAGATAGGTTATATTCATTATTATATTTTCACTACTTTACAAAGGATCATAGTTTATAGGATGTTGAGTACCAAACCTATGTTCAGTACCATGACATTGCTTATGTACCTTAAGGTCATCAGGTGACAGCTATCTCCCCCGATCTTGCCATACACCATCACACTTGGCCGAACATGCATGTATTCTCAATGGATGGAAAAGCCACTGCCAGACTTCTCTACAAACAAAGGATCAGGCAATGGATATCCAACATGCTTGATCCTTTTCTACAACAACATGTATTCTTAGAGAGAGTCGGGAGGCCATGTATATATAATAGATGGTCAGCTGGTCTCACTGAAATTGGTGGGTTTGGCTGACATATGTATGGCCAGCTTTAGGCTTCATTGATGCAAACATGATTCTTAGGAGGAGATTTTCATAGACAAGAAATTTTCACTTTGAATCAAAGACATTTGCTAGAGGCAACTACATCCTATAGATAACCCCATACCAGGCCATACATTAGTGAATCAATGCTATCAGGGGTGTAACTATAGGGGGTGCAGAATTAGCAGTCACACCCAGGACCTGGCTATTGAGGAGGCCCCAAGGGCCCTCTGCCACATACTAAAAGCCTGCATTATAAATGGCACATGGTAGCTGTAGTACGTGGAACTGGAGCCTCAACGGTCCATCAGACAACAGTATTATATATGGCTTTGTCAATATTTTGGAGCTTAGGAGCTTAAGTTTAAGGCAAAGGTCTTACAACCATTTGTATCATATATGATATCCTTCTATGGCCACTCCTGCTATTTGTCCACCATTACAAGATGGTAGACAGATATTTAGTCCACCATTGGTGTCATCCTCCTCTCTATGGCCATTTATATATCTCTAATCCGTTTCTCTTTACTTTTGTCCCCTTAAAACATGGATACTTTGTTCCACCCACAGACCGAATAGTAACCTAACTCTTACAATTTCTTACTCCATATGGATTCATATCAGGACGATGGCATTTCTATAACATTTGAAAACACTTTTTGCAATTGTAGAGCTGCATATTTTTTAGGAAAATGTATATTTATATATCTTATGCTTTAGTTAATTAAAAAAAATATATAAACTAGGCCATGGCTTTAATGATATATAACACACAAGGGAATTTGCAGGGCTTATATTAGCCATGTATGTATTTAGGTAGTTACCAATATTTCATTCTAGGTAGCCATTGTTAACATTATTTTATTTGCTCTATGTTTCTTTTTAATCCTTGTTTAAAATTCTCTCAGCTTAAACAAAAAAAAAAATCCATTTATTGGATATGTGCAATATAGAGATATATCAAATATGAGTACAGGCTTCTCATCCAGGACCTTTGTTGATGAGGTTTTTGATGAAAGGAGGGCGACCAGATGATCTATATGAAACCCTATATGTGGTATGAAAAATGATTCCTGTTTTGAGTTATCACAGGTTATTACAATATGACAGCAAGAGGCGCTTCTCTGCTTGGGACATCACTCCCTGTTACCGACCCTAGAAGGTCATTGTAATTTAAGGGATAATAGTTCTTATAATGGCCAGGCAGAATCCGGCTTGATTGAAGGAGACCTAGTGTTCCTTAGACATTACTGAGATGTCAGAGCGCAGGAAGAGTTGTCATTGGGATCCAAGTAGAGCGGCTTCTTAGCAAGGGCTTGTAAAGTCAACCTCGGCACAGGAAAAGTAATATGGGGCATATAGATAATCTGGTAATTCTCCTTTAAAGGTGTTGTCCAAGTTTAGAAAACATGGCAACTTTATTCAGACACAGTTCTCCACCCCTAAGTGCAACACGGCTTCTTTAAAGTGTATGCAATATAGTTGCAATACCACTCAAAACTGTGATGTGGTGTTGTTTGTGGAAAATAGTTGCCTTGTTTTTTTTTTTTATTAAATCCTGGACATCCCTTTGAGTAGAGAATGTGCCTGTGGAGCATACATGCTATATGCAAAGTATGCCCCAAAGAGCACGCTCACTGCTTCATCAACTTACCTCTTGGAGTGGTGTGCACAGTGTGAAATTCCCATTGAAACCATGCACTCAGGAAACTGTGAGCCAGACCAGTGTGTGTAACCCGGGTAGGTTTAGGTGCTCAAAGTCATGGAAGAAACCAAGTGCACTGTATTTAGCCCTATCTTTGTAGAGGGGATCACGGTGCACAGTGCGGTCTTCCGGTTGGTACTGTGTAACTTATATTGGCTAAATAAATACTCATTTTGAGGTAGTTACGGAAAGCTTACTATCTTTTTTTTTTTATCAACAAAGTAGTAGTTGCAGCGTTGCTACCTCATTTCAGGGAAAACGCTTTGCATGGGGAAAAAATCTCAAGATAAAAACATGAGAGTATTATATTTATCAACTGGAGTTTTGCTGCTAGCACTTTTTTTTATTACGTGAGGGATATTTCAATGCAACTTTTTTTAATTACCGTATTATCTTAATTTTTTTTCTAGTACAATGGCACTACTCAGTTTTTCCACACAATAAACTGATGAAATGTCAGGCAGCTGATGTAATTTTTGTATATTGGTTGGGTATATTAAGAACACAGTTATGCATTTCTCCCCCTCGTAAAGGCATTTGTTTTCCATATAGTTTATGTTTTTATTTGGCTGTTATATTAATAGCCTTTTTTTGTATAATTTTCTTCAGCAGCACCTCCATATTTTTTTTTTTTATTGTCATTTTTTTATATTTGTATTGTATACAGTACATCACCTTCTTGCACCGGGCTGGTCCCAAATAATTTTTTGTATTAATATCCTATGTGCAATCCAGTTAAGCAGGTTTTAATTTGAGTGCAGTTAATATTAGATTTATTCTTAGCTTCACACTGGCTTTAACAAATCTATCTTGAACAGCTTCAAGCCACCACTGTCCTGAGTTGAGCTTCCTGTTGATTCCAAGCATCAGTTATAACTATTGATACCTTTTGACTGTAAGATCGGATATGTCAATGAAAATCTAAATTAAGCATACGTTATATCAGCTAAGGGTAACTAGTTATAACTGTGGCAGTGGAAGCGCTGGTGTTAATGGGTCTGAAAACCCACTAGCACCGCAAACGTTTTTGAGAGCCTCAATGACAAAATTGCCGACTTTAACCAAAAACAAGGGTAAACTGGAAATCAAGACATCGAGAATTTGAAAAAACAAACAAAACAACAACAACAACAAAAAAAGCCATGATATCTGGAGTATATAAAAAAGGACTATATTCAACACAATTCAGTTTGTGGTGATCACAGTGTTTTTGCAGGGCTGTTTGTTCCTTCAGGGAGTTCTCTAAGGTGGTAGTCTTATTAGAAGACTGAGAAAGTAGCTGTGATGCCTTAGATCTCTAGGTTGAGTAGAGTCCTATGAATGCTCCAGTTTTCATTTGCTGCGAATCCTGTTTCATGTAACATGTAATAATGCAATATATAAGTGCACCAGGGTGGTGCAAGCATGTAGTTAACCTACAAAACGGGGAAGTAAAAGTTGGAATGATCTTTACCACATATGCTAATGGTTTTGTTGGGCCATTTTCAGAAATGTGATTCTTTCCCAAAGTTCCAAACATTCAGACTTGCTCATCAAAAATAAGACCTTGGTCTAAATGCAGTAATAGATGCATTAAGTAGGATGAGAGGTAGAGTAATTCTTCCATGAAGAGGCAGTAGTTGGAAGGAAGCAATAATTTTGGTTCCAAAAATACACTACATAGCCTTTCCTTGAACAAATAAGTATATGTCAACTTCAAGGGGGAGATTTATCCAAACCTGCCCAGAGGAAAAGTTGCTGGGTTACCCATAGCAACCAATCAGATTGCTTCTTTCATTTTGCAGAGGCCTTGATAAAAATGAAAGAAGCAATCTGGTTGCTATGGGCAACTCAGCAACTTTTGCTCTGTACAGGTTTTGATAAATATCCCCCCAATAGTTTTTGTAAACCTTTGGTATCCTCACTATCGATTGTTTGTCTTTTTTAGTAGTAAATGAAAAGTACTGTAATTTTTATTGATTGTCTTGCACAGGATTAACATAGTCTATTCAAAGAGGAAATTCTTTGATTTACAGCTAGATTCATTTTACAGTTTACAGACAGACGATATCCTTAAAAGCAGGGGTCTCACGCACAGGTGATTTCTTCAGGCATTTGGCTATCTTCTTAGGGAGCATAATTGTTTAAATAGGAGCCCTACCTGCCGGGGGTAATATCTATCTGGAGGCCTGTACACCTATTGGGAACCCCTACCTAATCATCAGGTAGGGCTCCCCAGTAGGTAGACAGGCCCCCAGATAGATATTACCCCATCAGTGATGGGGGATCATATCTATCTGGGGCCTCTATACCTACATGGGAGCCCTACCTGATGGGGGTCATTTCTATCTGGGGGCCTGTGTACCTACTGCGGAGCCCTACCAGATGGGGGTCATATCTATATGGGGGCCTGCGTAACTACTGGGGAGCCCTACCTGATGGGGTCATGTCTATCTGGGGGCATGATGGGAGCATTATATGTGAGGGGTGCATGATGGGGGCATTCTATGTGAGGGGCGCATGATGGGGACATTATATGTGAGGGGCACATGCGGCCCCAGCCTCTTCCTCCAGTGGCCCCAGATAATTTGAGTTTGAGACCCCTGCTTAAAGGGAATCTGTCATCAGCATCATAGTATTTGATGAATGGTATAATGCTCCTCTAAATGGCATCTATTATAACTGTGGAGTGGTAGAAGCTAGGACAGCCAGATACAATAAAGATTCCTCTACTGTGGTAATATGGTTTTACCACTGAAGGAGTGGAAGGTTGGAGAGTTTCTGAATGTTGAGTTGTTGGTTAGTAAAGTTTTTGTAGGTGAAAGTGTGTTGCAATGTGTTTGGAGTGTTATACGTAGGATGTACCAGGACATGTCCGAGAAGGCGTTGGGAAAAGTTGTTTATGAAAGATTCTGAAGGAAGAGAAGTTAGAAATGTAAGTTTGATATTTGTGGGTGAATTGTTTCTCAGTTTGATAAAAAGAAATCAAAGTCAACTCTTCATTGTACATGGCTGTGTACTGTAGCTTTGGTGAAGGCTGTCTGTCTGCTGGAACTGTTGTTATTTTAATGTTCTTATAGCAGTATTTTCTGAGGCATATGTCATTAGGCTGTGTCCACACTTATGTCAAATTGATAGTTTAATGGCTCAGTCGGTAGTTCTGATTTAACCATGCTGAGATACTCATCCCGTTAAAATGAAGGATGCTATAACAAAACCTAATTGTTTTTTAACTGGGTTAGTTGTAATGGAAGCCATCATGGGGTGTAAATAGGGCCTAAGGGTTCATCCATACTGTTATTTTAAGGGACAAATGCAGGGACAAATAGTTGGTCCAGCTGAGCTGACAAACAATAGTACACATATGATCTTAGATCTTTGTTTCCAAACCAAGGTTTAGTGGAATCAGGGTGTTCTCGGAATCTGTTAGGGGTTCCCCAAAAGAAGAGCTATCCGTTTTATAATAAATTATATTTAGGAATTTCCTATAATAAAAAGATTGAGAATTACTGCCTTAGATATCAGTAGGTTACTCTAGTAGACAATGATGGGCCAAAGATGGTTATAAAAAGTAATAAATTGAAAATCTATAACTAAAAGAAAATGTTAGTTAATATTTCTATCTGGTATTGATAATATGCTTGTGTAAGTACTATGTGGTATACTAAAATGATAACCAACCTTTGTGATCACTTTTATTACCTCCTGGTGGATCGTTCTCACTTTTTGGTCTTTGTTTATTATATATAAATATATATATATATTTATAATATTTACTTGTGATGGGCCAAGACTATGTTTGATATCGATCAGCTCGATTAGTGGAAAGAATAACAATACTAATGTGAAGTAATTTGTGACGTGTTACAAAGAGAAAACTCTATAAGTCTTTTATTATTTGCATTGCAAACCCAAAGGTTAGATTTATGATGGGAATCAGCACTATAAAATTGATACTGTTGCTTCTCCTCAGTCTTGAATATTCTTTGTTTGGGCTTAACAAATACAGTACCCCTCTTAGGAATTGCTTAAATATTGGGAAATTAATATTAACTTCTTCCTCAAATATGTTACAAATTCTTTGTTAGCGAAAATAAACTTTATGTAGACATAGGCAAGAATACTCTTTCAAGTGACTCGTTCGGAGTCTTCAGGGGGTTGTCTATTATGGACAATGTAATCTAGCTTGAATGGCCTCCAGCGATAACCTTATGAGGGGGGTCTCACTTCTATGATCACCAATTATTACATCTAATCTATTGGCTTGAATAAAGATCTGTCTTTATTAACTCAGAATGATCTAGTAGGGTATTTGAAAATGAGGGTTCCAAACCAGACTGCCTATTTATCATCAGCATATGTGTACAAAATATACCAGTTGTGCCACTTACCAACATGTTTGTAAAAGTTTTGTAGCAAATTCATTGCATCAGATCTCTTAAGAGTCATTTTTACATGAGAAGGTATATATAGGTATTTGTGATCATTTTCCATTTAAAATATGTATTGGACCAAAAGGGTTCTGAACATCATATATATTGTCTTATTTCTGTCTACTTGGAAGCAACTGGACATATAGTTCCATATTCCAGCAATGAAAATGTATTATTACTTTATGGTAATAAAATGCCCTGCCAATAGTGGTCGGTATGAACCCTACGAAATTGAAAACTTTGAATCTGTAAGATAGAATTTGTCTTTTTTTTATGTCTTTTATGTTTACATTGCATCTTTCATTTCTTTTGAAAATAAAAAAAAATAGATTTTTTTCTTTTTTTGGAAACATGTTTATGTTGTGTGTACATTTCTTTACCTTGTTTTAGGAAAGAGTCATTAAAGTGTGTTGCTTTTTCTATTGTTAGGAAAAATACTGAAAATGTACTGAAATATACTGAAAATGCGCCAGAAAATGCGTGCCAAAAAATGGCTTACATTTAATATGTGGGGACTTTACAAAGAGCAGCGTTTAACAGCTCAGCTTTAAAGAAGCAACAGAGTTTTATTTTTTATTTTTTTTGCCCATTTCATGCCCACTCACTATCTTTAGTCCTTCAGCACCATTTGTTTAATTCCAGCACATCTGCATCTATGAATTTAATTACAGTTACTTGGTCATGTGATCACCAAACCGTGCTTTATGTGTCCGAACAGGATGTCAGTTCTGACTTCCCATGAACTACAGGATTACATCATTACATACCAGATCCACTCCTACTAGCTCCCAGACCCCTTCCCACCTCTCCTAGCTCCATCTGCTATCTCTATGAAATTGGTGCAGGGAGTATGCGAAAAAAGAGGTAACAGAGATGGCGCCCCGATTGTGCCATTACCTTTTTACAATTGCATGTATGTCACGAAAAATAAGAGAGAAAATGCTCACCTTTTTGAGTTATGCGATGTTGCGGCACAACTTTGAGATGCGCTTTTGGTGCCTTGCGGCGAGATTCCGGGAGCCACTGTTCGTCTGTACCGCTGGCAGCAGTCAGATATGCAGGCTAAAGGAAGGTTGCGGGTGTCCCTGGCAAGGGATGAAACCCAAAATCTGAAATCTTCTTTAGCGCTTCATCGGGTAGACAAAGACAAGTTTTGCAGATGTGCTGTAATAACTTTTTATTTTCCAATGTACAAGGTATACATGGGCAATATCTGTTCTACAGTTTTTTGGTGCACAGGACAATGTGTTTCCAGAGGGGATTACTCTCTTTGTTAGGTCTGTTATATTTCTGTATGGTGTGTGTATTTATACAGTGGAGGGGCTTCAAATTTTCAAAGATGGTGGGTAATTGAGGTCACTGGGGGCTGGTCTATGATGTCAGTTCCTGTGTTAAGGTTGGGGGGAGGAAGAGGTTAAGGTTGGGGGGGAGGAAGAGGTTGAGGTTGGGGGGGAAGAGGTTAAGGTTGGGGGGAGGAAGAGGTTAAGGTTTGGGGGGAGGAAGCAGTTAAGGTTTGTGGGGGAGGAAGAGGTTAAGGTTGTGGGGGAGGAAGAGGTTAAGGTTGGGGGGGAGGAAGAGGTTAAGGTTGGCGGGAGGAAGTAGGTTAAATTTGGAGTGGGGAGGAAGAGGTAGGGGAGCTGGTGCCTCTACATGTCAATGGAATGGTGAAACGTTGCCTAGAGGTTACATTGGTAGGTAAGAAAGAAATAAAGTTGTTGTTCTACCAATGTACTGTTGGTTGCAGATGACTGTGATTAGGTAGATAACATAGCTGGGTTTACAATTGAGGGGGAATTTGATGTTGAACATTTAATTTGTTGATCTGTTGGAGAATGTTTTCTATTTGTGATGTATGGTGGTACAGCATAGGCATCTCTTTGTTTCACAAAAAAAGAGGATTGCAGCAGCACACATTGGTCAAAAAAATTGAGGCTCTTAGCGCACTTTTTGATCAAAACGTGTCCCCCATCCACCACGGGGAGGTGGCCTCATTTAGGATGGGAACCTAGCACAATTTCTGAGCCTAACACTCAACTATCCACTCACCTCTGCTGGGCATATAGCCTCTGACTGGGTGACATTCTGGATCCATTTAAAACTCCACCTGTGAGAAAGGGGGAGGGGTGCACAGCTAAAGAGGGTGCCATTTCCCCCTGAATTGTACATACAAGAAAAAAGAAAGATAGCCGGCACAACAGCCTAATACACGGGTGCACACTGCCATGGCATCAAAGTATACAAAAAAAGAGGATTGCAGCAGCACACATTGGTCAAAAAAATTGAGGCTCTTAGCGCACTTTTTGATCAAAACGTGTCCCCCATCCACCACGGGGAGGTGGCCTCATTTAGGATGGGAACCTAGCACAATTTCTGAGCCTAACACTCAACTATCCACTCACCTCTGCTGGGCATATAGCCTCTGACTGGGTGACATGCTGGATCCATTTAGAACTCCACCTGTGAGAAAGGGGGAGGAGTGCACAGCTAAAGAGGGTGCCATTTCCCCCTGAATTGTACATACAAGAAAAAAGAAAGATAGCCGGCACAACAGCCTAATACACAGGTGCACACTGCCATGGCATCAGAATATACAAAAAAAGAGGATTGCAGCAGCACACATTGGTCAAAAAAATTGAGGCTCTTAGCGCACTTTTTGATCAAAATGTGTCCCCCATCCACCACGGGGAGGTGGCCTCATTAAGGATGGGAACCTAGCACAATTTCTGAGCCTAACACTCAACTATCCACTCACCTCTGCTGGGCATATAGCCTCTGACTGGGTGACATGCTGGATCCATTTAAAACTCCACCTGTGAGAAAGGGGGAGGGGTGCACAGCTAAAGAGGGTGCCATTTCCCCCTGAATTGTACATACAAGAAAAAAGAAAGATAGCCGGCACAACAGCCTAATACATGGGTGCACACTGCCATGGCATCAGAGTATACAAAAAAAGAGGATTGCAGCAGCACACATTGGTCAAAAAAACTGAGGCTCTTAGCGCACTTTTTGATCAAAATGTGTCCCCCATCCACCACGGGGAGGTGGCCTCATTTAGGATGGGAACCTAGCACAATTTCTGAGCCTAACACTCAACTATCCACTCACCTCTGCTGGGCATATAGCCTCTGACTGGGTGACATGCTGGATCCATTTAAAACTCCACCTGTGAGAAAGGGGGAGGGGTGCACAGCTAAAGAGGGTGCCATTTCCCCCTGAATTGTACATACAAGAAAAAAAAAATAATCTGTATGATCCTTTTGTTTCTTTTTATTTTTTGGTGGTGTTGTGACTGGTTGTAAGGCGTCTTAGCCTGCTGGGGGCCAGTATGTTTTTTTTAGTGTGTGTACTCGCCTGAACGTGATACACGGTATGTTTGGAAGTGCGTTTTTTAGGATTGGATCAGATTGGAGTATGTGCCAGTGTTTCTGGAGGACGGATCTGATTAACTTGTGGGAGGAATTATAGGTTGTGATGAAGTTGAATTTGATTGTTTGTTTTTTTTTGGGTTTTCTTTGTTTTCTTTTGGTTTCAAGCAGTCTTTTTGTATTAGTGATTTGGTTTTGTTGTAAGCTTTGTTTAAGATGTTTGCGTTGTAGCATTTGGCTAAAACACGGTTTTGGAGGGTTTTGGCTTGGGTGTGAAAAGTACTGTTGGATGTGCCAAGGTAGTATTGAGAATTTAAAGAGGTATGTGGATAGTCTGAAGTAGGCAGATTCTTTACCACAGTCTAATCACTTCACGACATGTTTCATGCTCTACAACAGAAGTCTACAACCATATTATAGAGTTCTCAAGCCACTTTCAAATACAACATGGGATGTTGAGACAATTTGATTATTCAGATAAAAAATCTATTAAAGGTATGACCATATATCTCTTACCTCAGTGTCAGCTGCCAGTGATATAGTTTTGCAATTTGGTAACAAGGTCTAGTCATTGTATGACTTTCCTTGTATCTCTGGGGCACACGAGAATTCTCCTAGCATGGAGAAGAGCATGGCTAGAAGTTGTTACCGATTCATAAAACCATAAGGATCAATTTCTGGCACCAGAGATTTTGTTCATGATACTCTGCTTTAGAAAACTTAAAAGGGGACATTTATCACTGTCTTTACCCTTTTTTGTGGATAAAATTGTGTCTAATTAAGTCGCAGCAAGCTGTGCTGGGATTCTTTCGTTTTAACCTTTTCACGTAGAATTTTTTTTTACATGCCATAGCATTTGTGTGCACCTGAGAAGTTTTTTTGCAGTGGTCATAGATTTATTATTTGGGGCTTTTGTAAAAAGTCACTAATTTATGCGCAATGGACCACATTTATATGGTCACACCAAGTCTGACCACACGGTAAACAGTGTCTATATTACGCAATATTTCCAGTCATCACACATACCATTACAATTCCCCCTAAAGAGTCTGTCATTGTATGATAAATTTAGGGGAAATTATTGCACCTACTGAACAGCCCTCTGAACTCTATTTGCAGCGCTCTAAGACACTGTGCACTCTATTTAAAGCTTACATCTCACTCGGCTGGTTTAAACTATTTAGAATTTTTTTTTCTTAAACCCCTAACTCGGTGCTACAGGGGTCACTCAGCGAGTGCAACAGTCCGCACTTACTGTACTATTACTAAACCATGAGTCAATTCTCTCTGGAAACAGTTGTCCTATAAAGTGTTACTGTCATTAAACTTATGACATGTCGATCAGACATGTAAAAAATTGTTGATCGCACCGGATTTCACTCCTGAGAAGTCTATGCAGAGAAATCTACAGATCTCTGGGTTGGTCGGGGTGAAGCGTAATGCCGCCCACTTCCCTGGATTATAACTCACAATCACAGCAGGTCTCAGCAGTGAGATCCGGTGTGATCAACAACTTTTGACATGTCTGATCAATATGTCATAAGTTTATTGGCAGTAACGCTGTAGGATGACATCATATTATTAAATTACTTAAAATTAAATAAATTTACTGAAGTAAAATAATTAATTTAGTAGTATTATTTTCTTTCTATATTAAAATAAAATTATATAAATTGCAAAGATTATAAGATTTCCTCTTGATAAATCCAGTGCTATACTACACTGGCTAGGGTTCACTTTAAAGAGCACCTGTCATTAACAAAAACTTTTAATATGTTGTTCCTAATCATTAATGAAGACATATTGTAATATATCTTCATTAAAAAAATATTAATATTTATAGCAGTTTTTTCATTTTATACTTTTGGCCACTAGAGGTCACTCTTCTATGCCTGGTCTGCAGGCAGCATCCTATGCTTTGCATAGTAAGTGTACAGCTCTTAGGACTAATGCTGAAGGGCACTGGTCCTTCCACAGGAAGTTCAGTGCCTGTCAATCATGCATGAGCATCACTGTGAGCTAGAAGCCTGCACCACCTCCCCCGCCCCTCAGCACCTGTTATCTTATACATTGTATCCTCTCACTGCACTCCCTGCTCTGTGGTGTCATCTTACTTCTGTCACTGTAATAGCTCCTTCCCCTGGTTCTTCTTCCCGCCAATCACATTATATTTGTCCAGCCATCACATTGACTTTTTAGTGCAGCGCTGATGGTTTGAGGAGAGAGTGTGGCACTACTTTTGTTGGCTCTGATCGAGCTCTTATTTTTCTAAATGTAAGTAATAAAAAATAATAATCTTTGAGAAATGAGTAATGATCATGGACATGCACAGACATTTTAGGGGGTAGGGGATGAACTGAAAAAAGGGCACATAATTGATATAAATGCCCATATAACAGTGGTGTCCAAACTGTGGCCCTCCAGATGTTGCAAAACTACAACTCCCAGCATGGCTGTCCTGGCATGCTGGGAGTTTTAGTTTTGCAACATCTGGAGGGCCACAGTTTGGGCACCACTGTCATATAATGATGCCAGACAGCCAGGGCAGGTGCAAGGAATTCTGCCTACACAAGCGAAGCTCCATTTTGGCGCCCCCATCCCAACCCTCCACCCCTGGCCAACAGAACTTCTACACGCGACCAGCCAAAAAGCAGCTAATGTAGTAGATGTGACCTGCAGTCCTATGTAATGCCACAGATAACACAGTGATAACTATGAGTACAGATAATGTAGTCTATGTGACCTGCAGTCCTATGTAACACCACAGATAACACCGTGATAACTCTCTGAGTACAAATAATGTAGTAGATGTGACCTGCAGTCCTATGTAACACCACAGATAACACAGTGATAACTATGAGTACAGAAAATGTAGTCTATGTGACCTGCAGTCCTATGTAACACCACAGATAACACAGTGAAAACTATGAGTACAGATAATGTAGTCTATGTGACCTGCAGTCCTATGTAACACCACAGATGACACAGTGATAACTATGAGTACAGATAATGTAGCAGATGTGACCTGCAGTGCTATGTAGCACCACAGATAACACAGTGATAACTATGAGTACAGATAATGTAGTCTGTGACCTGCAGTCCTATGTAGCACCACAGATAACACAGTGATAACTCTCTGAGTATAGATAATGTAGAAGATGTGACCTGCAGTCCTATGTAACACCTCAGATAACACAGTGATAACTATGAGTACAGATAATGTAGTAGATGTGACCTGCAGTCCTATGTAACACCACAGATAACACCGTGATAACTCTCTAAGTACAAATAATGTAGTAGATGTGACCTGCAGTCCTATGTAACACCACAGATAACACAGTGATAACTATGAGTACAGAAAATGTAGTCTATGTGACCTGCAGTCCTATGTAACACCACAGATAACACAGTGAAAACTATGAGTACAGATAATGTAGTCTATGTGACCTGCAGTCCTATGTAACACCACAGATGACACAGTGATAACTATGAGTACAGATAATGTAGTCTGTGACCTGCAGTGCTATGTAGCACCACAGATAACACAGTGATAACTATGAGTACAGATAATGTAGTCTGTGACCTGCAGTCCTATGTAGCACCACAGATAACACAGTGATAACTCTCTGAGTATAGATAATGTAGTAGATGTGACCTGCAGTCCTATGTAACACCTCAGATAACACAGTGATAACTATGAGTACAGATAATGTAGTAGATGTGACCTGCAGTCCTATGTAACACCACAGATGACACAGTGATAACTGAGTACAGATAATGTAGTCTATGTGACCTGCAGTCCTATGTAACACCACAGATGACACAGTGATAACTATGAGTACAGATAATGTAGTAGCTGTGACCTGCAGTCCTATGTAACACCACAGATAACAGTGATAACTGAGTACAGATAATGTAGTAGATTGGATCTGCAGTCCTATGTAACACCACAGATAATACAGTGATAACTATGAGTACAGATAGTCCCTGTTAGGTGTGTGTTTGCTGGGAGTTGTAGTCCCTGTTAGGTGTGTGTATGCTGGGAGTTGTAGTCCCTGTTATATGTGTGTATGCTGGGAGTTGTAGTCCTTGTTAGGTGTGTGTGTGTGTGTGTGTATGCTGGGAGTTGTAGTCTCTGTTAGGTGTGTGTGTATGCTGGGAGTTGTAGTCCCTGTTATATGTGTGTATGCTGTGAGTTGTAGTCCCTGTTAGGTATGTGTGTATGATGGGAGTTGTAGTCCCTGTTAGGTGTGTGTGTGTGTGTATATGCTGGGAGTTGTAGTCCCTGTTAGGTGTGTGTATATGCTGGGAGTTGTAGTCCCTGTTAGGTGTGTGTGTGTGCTGGGAGTTGTAGTCCCTGTTAGGTGTGTGTGTGTGTGTGTACATTCTGGGAGTTGTAGTCCCTGTTAGGTGTGTGTATATGCTGGGAGTTGTAGTCCCTGTTAGGTGTGTGTGTATGCTGGGAGTTGTAGTCCCTGTTAGGTGTGTGTGTGTATTCTGGGAGTTGTAGTCCCTGTTAGGTGTGTGTGTTTATATGCTGGGAGTTGTAGTCCCTGTAAGGTGTGTGTGTGTATGCCGGGAGTTGTAGTCCCTGTTAGGTGTGTGTGTGTGTGTGTATGCTGGGAGTTGTAGTCCCTGTTAGGTGTGAATGCTGGGAGTTGTAGTCCCTGTTAGGTGTGTGTGTGTGTATGCTGGGAGTTGTAGTCACTGTTAGGTGTGTGTATGCTAGTGTTTCCCAACCAGGGAATGCTGGGAGTTGTAGTCCCTGTTCGGTGTGTGTATGCTAGTGTTTCCCAACCAGGGAATGCTGGGAGTTGTAGTCCCTGTTATGTGTGTGTATGCCTGTCTTTCCCAACCAGGGCATGCTGGGAGTTGTAGTTTTGCAACACCTGGAGACACCCTGGTTGCAAAACACTGGTGTATGCCCTGTATCGGTGTGGTGAACTACAACTCCCAGGAGACTACAGAGGTAGCATACTGGTGTTACCACAGACTGAAGACTCCTGAATGACACATGCTGGGAGTTGTAGTCCCTTTTGTGTGTGTATGCCAGTGTATCCCAACCAGTGCTGAGTTATATTAGTGTGCTGTGTATAACGCAGGTTTCCTCGAGCTGCAAGGGGAGGACAAACTGCATGGGCTGGTTTCTGCTTTTTCATGGGGTGTTCATCAGCCCCATAAAAAGGACATAGAAATGCATGGGGTTTGTACAGGACATGAATATCCCTGTATGAACCCTGTGCATTTATATGTCAGCGTTCAGACCGGGAAGTAGAAATGCACGGGGTTCATACAGGGACGTAGTAGTCCCTGTTAGGTGTGCGTATGCTGGGAGTTGTAGTCCCTGTTATATGTGTGTATGCTGGGAGTTGTAGTCCTTATTAGGTGTGTGTGTGTGTATGCTGGGAGTTGTAGTATCTGTTATGTGTGTGTGTATGCTGGGAGTTGTAGTCCCTGTTATGTGTGTGTATGCTGGGAGTTGTAGTCCCTGTTGTATGTGTGTATGCTGGGAGTTGTAGTCCCTGTTAGGTATGTGTGTATGCTGGGAGTTGTAGTCCCTGTTAGGTGTGTGTGTATATGTTGGGAGTTGTAGTCCATGTTAGGTGTGTGTGTGTATATGCTGGGAGTTGTAGTCCCTGTTAGGTGTGTGTGTGTGTGTGTGTATGCTGGGAGTTGTAGTCCCTGTTAGGTGTGTGTGTATATTCTGGGAGTTGTAGTCCCTGTTAGGTGTGTGTATATGCTGGGAGTTGTAGTCCCTGTTAGGTGTGTGTGTATGCTGGGAGTTGTAGTTCCTGTTAGGTGTGTGTATTTATATGCTGGGAGTTGTAGTCCCTGTAAGGTGTGTGTGTGTATGCCGGGAGTTGTAGTCCCTGTTAGGTGTGTGTGTATGCTGAGAGTTGTAGTCCCTATTAGGTGTGTGTGTGTATGCTGGGAGTTGTAGTCCCTGTTAGGTGTGTGTATGCTAGTGTTTCCCAACCAGGGAATGCTGGGAGTTGTAGTCTCTGTTAGGTGTGTGTGTATGCCTGTGTTTCCCAACCAGGGCATGCTGGGAGTTGTAGTTTTGCAACACCTGGAGACACCCTGGTTGGGAAACACTGGTGTATGCCCTGTGTCGGTGTGGTGAACTACAACTCCCAGGAGACTACAGAGGCAGCATACTGGTGTTCTACCACAGATTGAAGACTCCTGAATGACACATGCTGGGAGTTGTAGTCCCTTTTGTGTGTGTATGCCAGTGTATCCCAACCAGTGCTGAGTTATATTAGTGTGCTGTGTATAACGCAGGTTTCCTCGGGCTGCAAGGGGAGGACAAACTGCATGGGCTGGTTTCTGCTTTTTCATGGGGTGTTCATCAGCCCCATAAAAAGGACATAGAAATGCATGGGGTTTGTACAGGACATGAATATCACTGTATGAACCCTGTGCATTTATATGTCAGCGTTCAGACCGGGACGTAGAAATGCACGGGGTTCATACAGGGACGTAGAAAGGCACGGGGTTCATACAGGGAATCAGAGATGCACGTGGTTCATACAGGGAAGCAGAGATGCACGGGGTTCATACAGGGAAGTAGAGATGCACGAGCTTCATGCAGGGAAGCAGTGATGCACGGGGTTCATACAGGGAAGCAGAGATGCACGGGGTTCATACAGGGAAGCAGAGATGCACGGGTTCAAACAGGGAAGCAGAGATGCACGGGGTTCATACAGGGAAGCAGAGATGCACGGGGTTCATACAGGGAAGCAGAGATGCACGGGGTTCATACAGGGAAGCAGAGATGCACGGGTTCATACAGGGAAGCAGAGATGCATGGGGTCTGTACAGGGAAGCAGAAATGCACAGGGTTTGTACAGTGGTTTTCATGTCAGCGTTTATTGTACTGCAAATCATGTCAGGAGGGACGTACAGGAGAAATAACTCTGTAGCATGTACAGCTTCATCTATGGGAAATTGAGAAGGAGGAGAAAACGGATGAAGCTGTACATGCTACAGAGTTATTTCTCCTGAACGTCCCTCCTGACATGATTTTCTCTCAAAGCTGCAGTACAATAAACGCTGACATGAAGACCTCTGTACAAACCCCATGCATCTCTGCTTCCCTGTATGAACCCCGTGCATCTCTGCTTCCCTGTATGAACCCCGTGCATCTCTGCTTCCCTGAATGAACCCCGCGCATCTCTGCTTCCCTGAATGAACCCCGCGCATCTCTGCTTCCCTGTATGAACCCCGCGCATCTCTGCTTCCCTGTATGAACCCCGTGCATCTCTGCTTCCCTGTATGAACCCGTGCATCTCTGCTTCCCTGTATGAACCCCGTGCATCTCTGCTTCCCTAAATGAACCCCGTGCATCTCTGCTTCCCTGTATGAACCCCGTGCATCTCTGTTTCCCTGTATGAACCCCGTGCATCTCTGCTTCCCTGTATGAACCCGTGCATTTCTGCTTCCTTGAATGAACCCCGTGCATCTCTGCTTCCCTGTATGAACCCTGTGCATCTCTGCTTCGCTGTATGAACCCGTGCATTTTTGCTTCCCTGTACGAACCCCGTGCATCTCTGCTTCCCTGTATGAACCCGTGCATTTCTGCTTCCCTGTATGAACCCCGTGCATCTCTGCTTCCCTGTATGAACCCCGTGCATCTCTGCTTCCCTGAATGAACCCCGTGCATCTCTGCTTCCCTGTATGAACCCCATGCATCTCTGCTTCCCTGTATGAACCCCGTGCATCTCTGCTTCCCTGTATGAACCCGTGCATTTCTGCTTCCTTGAATGAACCCCGTGCATCTCTACTTCCCTGTATGAACCCCGTGCATCTCTGCTTCCCTGTACGAACACCATGCATCTCTGCTTCCCTGTATCAACCCTGTGCATTTCTGCTTCCCTGTATGAACCCCGTGCACACACACACCTAACAGGGACTACAACTCCCAGCATACACACACCTGACTACCACTCCCAGCATACACACACACACACCTAACAGGGACTACAACTCCCAGCATACATACATAAATACACCTAACAGGGACTACAACTCCCAGCATAAATACACACCCCTAACAGGGACTACAACTCCCAGCATGCACACACGCACCTAACAGAGACTACAACTCCCAGCATACACAAACACACCTAACAGAGACTACAACTCCCAGCATACACACACACCTAACAGGGACTACAGCTTCCAGCATACACACACACACACACACACACACCTAACAGGGACTACAACTTCCAGCATACCCACACACGCACACACCTAACAGGGACTACAACTTCCAGCATATACACACACACACCTAACAGGGACTACAACTCCCAGCATACACACACCTAACAGGGACTACAACTCCCAGCATACACAACAGGGACTACAACTCCCAGCATAAATGCACACACCTAACAGGGACTACAACTCCCAGCATACACACACATACACACACCTAACAGGGACTACAACTCCCAGCATACACACACATAACAGGATTCCCCCCTCACATAGAAATCATCCTCAGGCAGAGATTTATTCCCAGTCCCTGCAGTGTATGAATTCCCAGCATGTGTACAGTAAACACAGTCAGAGCTCAGGCAGGGGAGATGAGGTGCGCTGCTCTGGCTTCTAGACCTGCTCTAGCCATGCTCCTCTCTCCCCCTGCTCTGGCTTTCCGTGGAGATCTGCGTCCTCTGAGTTCGGGGAGATGAGGGAGGGGTCGTGTACCTCCTCTCTCCCCTTGCTCTGCCCTCCCCCAGCTCTAGCTTCGGAAATCTTACGAGAGCTGGGGAAGGAGCGGACATAAGAATTGACGGGGGCGCAAAAATCCACTTCACACCGGCCCTCCCCTGTACTTCACCTGTATGTGCGCTCCAGAAAGGGAGCGCAGCATACAGGAAGAAGGGCAGATGCTGGCCCGGCCAGGCTTCTGATGACGTCGCGCCTGCCGGGCCACGCCCACTTCCTGCCCTCATATACTGCTCAACACTGAGCTACCGAAGATGCTATGAAAAAGGTATATACATTGGGTTTTAAACAAAAATAAATACAGGGATAGAGATAGTTGGAGTCAGGGACAGATGGGGAGGGGGATTAGGGAAAGTTTAGTTGATGACAGGTACTCTTTAAGCATTTGTCATTAGTAAGAAAATAATAATATATATTTTTTTTTTTATGCTTAAATCAGTGTAGTAATGTGCCTTAAGACCTGTATGCATAATAATAGGCATGTGTTAAAGGGGTACTCCGGTGGAAAACTTTTTTTTTTTAAATCAACTGGTCCCAGAAAGTTAAACAGATTTGTAAATTACTTTTATTAAAAAATCTTAATCCTTCAAGTACAGCTGCTGTATACTACAGAAGAATTTCTTTTCATTTTCAATGTGGTCACGACCACTGTGCTCCCTGCTGACACCTCTGTCCATTTTAACAATTGTCCACAGCAGCATATGGGGAGCAGCTGAACAGATTGGAGTAAGGAATACATCATTTTACTCCGGATCTACCCCACTAACCATGTGTATGTTTAGGTTACTGGGGTTAATCCAAAGATCAAAGATGTGTGAGATTTATTTAAAGGGGTACTCCACTGGAAAACTTTTTTTATTTTTTTTTATTAACTGGTGCCAGAAAGTTAAACAGATTTGTAAATTACTTATATTAAAGGATCCTAATCCTTCCAGTACTTATCAGCTACTGTATGATTCACATGAAGTTCTTTTCTTTTTGAATTTCCTTTCTGCCTGACCACAGGGCTCTCTGCTGACACCTCTGTCCATTTTAGGAACTGTCCAGAGTAGGAGCAAATCCCCATAGAAAACCTCTCCTGCTCTGGACAGTTCCTGAAATGGACAGAGGTGTCAGCAGAGAGCACTGTGGTCAGAAGAACTGGAAGGATTAAGATTTTTTTAATAGTAGTAATTTACAAATCTGTTTAACTTTCTTGCACCAGTTGATTTAAAAAAAAAAAATCTTTTCCAGTGGAGTACCCCTTTAAGATAAAAACCATTCAATGTGGTTCTATACAATATAGAGTCACTTTAGACATGGAAGTATCTTAACTTTACTATTTGATTTAGCTAAAAATAAACATAGCATGTAAAATGCTTTAATATGACATGTAGAGAACCTTTTCTATCATTCAGCTTCATTTATTGTCAAAATTCATAATTGTCTGGGATATGGGATTATTATTTTTGGACTTTATATTGTCCGGTTGATGCCCTATTCTTCATAGTGTTAAAAGCTCATTACCAAAGCGGAGTCACCCAACACTCAGCACTTGGTTGACATGACTCCCAGATGAGGAATTCCATTGTTGGGCTTAGAAGCTTAATGTACAGCAGTATAGATCCTTCCTATGAATGATCAGCCTTATAGCCTGATAAGAGCGCTGTAAAGAGCTCGGACCTGCATGAATCACCTCCCACTTATCTTTGATGAGTCGCTCCCAATGTTGAACAAGTCTTTCATGAGTTGACCCTGTTCCCACTGCCTTTGGTATAATGTATTTCTTTCATCTCCAAATAAGAATTGTCACCCACTCCTTTCCTCATATCGGTACAAAGTGCTGACACTTCACAGGAATTTCTTTCACAATAATCACTTTGCAAAAGTTTCCATGGCAAATTTTGTAGATGATTTGTATCCTGGGTTACTGTCCCGATTATTTCTAATATTTTTTCATTGAAAAATTGTAAAAACATAATAATTGATTGAAATTATCAGTGGTAAATATCTACTACCCAGAGTATGTTCATGGCAAAATACACAGGATGCAACCAATTAGAATAAACCATATATATAGAAATACAACTAAAAATAGCCCATATATAGATATACAACTAAGAATAGCCCATATATTGGTATACAGCTTAAAATAGACCATATATAGATATACAACTTTTGGGCACAGTAGTCATAGTACAGGAGAGCCCATACCTGACCATCATTTTGGGGAAGGAAGCTACATGCCCCAGGTGCTTCCCATTTAAGGGATACATTTTATATACTGTAGGTACAGTGGGGAAAAAAAAAAGTATCAATTGTGCAAGTTTTCCCACTTAAAAAGATGAGAGAGGCCTGTAATTTTCATCATAGGTATATCTGGTGACCCACGGTGTATGGCGGGACCACGGGGTGTAGCGGTGTGGGTGGAGGGGCAAGGTATTAACCACTGGGGGCAAGGTGTTGTTAACCCCTAGTGTTCGTGACGCCAGAGTGGTTTTTGGGTACCGGAACCACACGAACGGTATCTCCGCTTTTCCAATGGCTAGGTAGTGAAAGGAGAGTCCACAAGCAGTTATGGTTTAACGGAGGCTTTACTGAGTTCAGATAGATGGTATTATCTTCACAGCTTGGACAGATTCCTAGAGAGGTGGACAGGAATACAGAAGGACCTCGCAGCTTGCTGGGACCAGTTAGACTTGTAATTGATTTTAGATAATTATCTTGAGGCTTGACCTTAGACTGGTCTTGACTATGTAGTGACAGCAGACATAGACTTTTGACTTACTGGAATGACTGTAGATTTGAAGCCTTCCAGGTGCTGGTCACTAGCACTGAGATCTCTGTACTGGCTGGTTCTCAGTAAAGAAAAGTCTGAGAAAATTGTAATGGCCTCCCCCTTATATTTAGGGGGGCTGAGCCAAAACCCATTGGTCAATCTGCGGGTCATAGGTTAAGCTGGTGCTCCCTGGGTAACATCATGTGATAACATAACATGTAACATGTGACATTTCAACATCTCACAGGTCCTTTATACTAACTATACATTAGGACACTGACTACAATCCCATTATAATAAATGACATTACAGGAACAGCAGGGGAAACACTGCAGGAGAGCCCCCATATCACTGAGGGACTCAACCTGACTGGGCCTAAGGGCATTACAACCCCCCTACTTAACACAAGTTGCCCTCGACGCAGGTTCTGTCAGAGTTTAGGGTCAAGGTGGCCCTGGGCCGGATGCAGTCCTGAGGCATTTTCTGCCATTCCAGGCTGGTAAATTTCCTTTGGTAAAAACTAAGAACATAAGAAACTCTGTATTATTGTCCATACGTGCTCTGATTTGTACTGGTTAGTACTGGTTAGTACTGACTAGGACTAATACATATAACTTTACTTCAAGGACCTTTAGCTAGGCATTTGATGACTGGACTATGCAAAACAGTGGATTAAACACAACATGACATTTTGACTATGCATGTAACATAATACTCATGACTAGACTTACGACTATATATCATATATTTTATATATAACTAGACTCAATCCTTTACACTAGACATTTGTGGATTGGATTGCCTGAGGCTCTCTGCCCAATGCCTTGGCTACTGGGATCCCTTGGCATTTAAAACACTTCTCTCCAGAACACTATACTAGACATTTGATACAGATAACATTTTGACATTTCTGTGACCTTATATTGACTACGTGCATTAGTTAAGTATCAGGAGTACTTCCTGGCCAGCAAAGTATTCTGCGCACCACCCCTTGGCCGCCATGCCATTCTTAGATGCTTTTAGTAGAATGTCACCAGATAAAAGTTCCAGCATCACCTCCCTTGCCAATACAGATTGCTGATTGGTCCCTGAATATCACTGTAATCCAATTCTCCACGCTCTAAGATCGCCCATTGTAACCTTATTTTCTTCTAGGTGTTAGTGCTGGTTTTCATTTGGATTCTCTATATGTAAATCTTATTTTATGTAGCTGATTTCTTACAGTTCTGTCACAAACATTGGTGTAGATTTACTATGGTTACTGCACATGAATCTTGACTTCAAATATGCCCCTGTATTCTGGTGCATGGAAATATCATACACATTTGTTATACACCATATGCAAAAAGGTAAGGGAAATGTGCTTTGTCCGAAAAGGGAGTTGTTTATCATTCTTAAACTGTCTAGTCTAGGTTTGCACTTAGAATTAGACATTATTAGTAAATACCCCCAAGTGACTCAATTAATTTATATTGTTGTACATGTTCTATTTTAAAGGTTTAGAACATGAGGCTTTGACATTTTTCTTGGTCTACCTGAATCTTTTGCATTTATCACCTTACCTTTGTTTATACATGTTTCCAATTTCATATAGCTGTCTGGGAATAACCAACATCTTTTGTCACACTCTGTGTGGGATTTCCATCATGAAGAAGCTTTATAATCCTTTTAATTTATATAATTGTCAACTATCTTGTTTGGGCTATTTATTTAAATACAAATGAAAATTACAAGATTATTCCACATTTAGACATTTGTAATTAAAGTATGTTTGATGAAGCCAGAATTTTTTACAAACATTGTTTTGTATCATATCTGGTTGGTGTATTTGCTATAAAGCTGTGTGGCCATTCTCACAGGGGCTGCATAGGAATTCCTCCATCATCCAACTGCAAGACCCTCCCTTGATGGTCTTAAAAAATATATAGTTTGTTTTATTTTTTTATACATGGACTTGATCAGCATTTCTTCCATTCTTGCGATCATTATTTTCCATTCTTTACAGTGTTCACTAGTTAAGAAATACCACTGGAATGAGGACAAATATGCTAGAAAAATTGTATAGATGTGTATAATGGTCATGGGACTTGTTAATTTAGAACACATGGAGACTATTACTGGGAAATCCAATTTTGAAGAGGAAAGATGAGGTTGTTTATTGAAACACAAAAGCTTACAAAAATTACAATAAATTCTACAAACAATTCAGAACTGTTTTCTAAGTGAGTACAGAGGGAGATTACTGTAGCTCCCTAGCGCCCGAAAAAGGGCAAAGATAAGGTCAAACAGCAGTGAGAGACAGTGACAGGGAAGTAAAGTTTAAACAGGGCTTCTCCTGGCTTTATTTTTCAGCAAAACAAAAAAAAAATAAAACTTTATGTTCAGGCACAAAATATAAAGAAAATCCTGCTTGTCCAAGAACTAACTCACACAAATCTTTCTCATCTATACAGATGACTTACTACCAGCCACCAAACAAAATAGTCATCAAAATGTCCTACTAACACAAGTCAAATGCCCCATGTGAGGCTGCAGACCTGAGGACCCCCAACTCAGTAACCAATTGTCTTCAGCACCTCTGCTAATTTTGGGCCACATTGAAAACGTAGACAGCCCAGAAGGAGAATGAAAGGCCTCGCTACCAACCTACCTTTAATTAAATTCAGACACAAAAACAGACTTTACTGTGTGGTAAAAATGACAGGTAAACTTTATTGTACGGGTTAGTACAATTTTACTTTTAAAAGAATTATCTTGCTTTAATATAGCTTTACATTACCATATCCTGACTCCTATAAGTTTTTATTTTTCTATGCATAAGCCTGCACCACCAAGCCACACGAGTACGCCGGGACATCTTCCCGTTCCCCTGCCATTGCAGGAGCAACTTTATCCCTGACTACACGGCGAAAGTTGGTCTTCTCATGTAAACTTTGGTCTGACAACTTCACCAGCCTGTGTGGAATATACATAAATGCACTGGGCTACTGGGCCCATTTCTAATAGTAACGGCTTTGTTGCTTCACACTTAAAGTGACTATATTATGAGGTTCCCCTGAGGATGTCCCTGTGCCGTCACGCCCCCTCCCATAGACTTGCATTGAGGGGGCAGGGCGTGACGTCACACGGGTGCTGAGTCGTGACGTCACGATCTTCCATCCTCGTGGTCGGGAGCCAGACCCTCCAGCGATTCCGGAGCAGTAACAGGTAGGTGCTGCGTGCTGTATTGTGGGGATCCCCAGCGGCGGGACCCCCGCGATCAGACATCTTATCCCCTATCCTTTGGATAGGGGATAAGATGTCTAGGGGTGGAGTACCCCTTTAACTAAACAACTACACACATATTCTTCTATTACACCTTGCCAGAAGCTATCATGACAGGCCTTCCCTAGCTGCCATGACAACCCAACAGCACCCAGCAAATATATATTAGAGGCCACCTTCCTGGATGCCTCACTTACTATTGACCATAGCATCTAGTAGCCACAACATATAGCTTATGAGTGTCTCAATGCGTGAGGGGGTTTACCAAGGGCAGTAAGCGCCACCTAATGGTGGCAGTAGATCTGATCACTATAGAGATTTAAAAACGTAATCAGCTCAGAATTTTAGACTTCTTTATATAAAAAGAAATGATATGGTGTTTAAGGGTGGATAGTCACTTTAAGGATCAGGTAAAGGCACAACATTTTCTCACATTTCATTTGATATTTCCCCAACAAACCTATGATTGTTAACAATATACAAAAAGGGTTAATCTGGTACTGCCTTTACATTGTTTTACTATATGCAGCCTCAGAGGTAGGTCATCATAGTAACAAGTCCTCAGACAAAACTTCAATCAGTGGTGCTCAGTCCTATTTCAGAGCAATTGAAGTACACTTTATATGAAGAAAATGAAGACAGCAACTCACCGATCCTTGAAGATAGTAAGTGTTTTATTTTGAAACGATACACATGAATACCTGAGCGGGGGGTGGTTCACCGATGCAGGGACGTGCAAAGGAATTGCGCTGTTTCGTGCTGACACACTTACTCAGCCTAGCATACACCTGATGTGTGCTTAGTCCTGCTTCAGCCAGTAATTAGCTTAAGGGCAGTGTTACACTCCGGGCCCTGACATCACTATTAATAAGTCGTTACAAAACAGGAATTTAATTTCCTACTCGTAACTGAACTGAACACCCCATTGTTCAACCTCCCGCCAGACCCACAATAGCTAGCATAAATTCACTCACCTCCAATCTCTCCCAGTATATTGACACACTACTACAGAAATATGTCATCCAACTTCCATCTAGCACCCAAGATACAACAGACTTGATTAAATCTATTATTGATATAAATTGGGAGGACCACTATACCTTTCTCACCATGGATATTACCTCATTATATACTATTATTGAACATGAACTTGGCATCTCATCAGTATCTTATTTTTTACACACGGATCCTGATAGGCCTGAAGCCCAACGACAATTCATCCTATATGGGATTAGGTTTATCTTACAACATAATGTTTTTCAGTTTAATGGATGGATCTATAAACAACAGTGTGGGACAGCTATGGGGATGGGTTTCGCGCCAACTCTAGCTAATCTTTTCTTGTAATTTTTTGAAGAGCAAGTCATCTAAAACAACATCTATTTCAATAAGTGCAAAATATACAGTCATTACATAGATGATATTATATTTGTATGGGAAGGCAAAGCGGAGGAAATAGAGACTTTTGTGGGATGGGAACAGCTATCTTGATTATTTCAGCAGCCACTACAGAAAGGGGATCCATAATATCGTATTGGGGCAATAAAAAGCATATTAGGAACTGCGGGAATCAAGCATATTACACCATACAAAGCAAGATGTTTCCTGAAAGATTCAAGGCTAATGGCTACCCCCGTTTCCTCATTCAGAACAGAAGAGACAAAGCAGGACAATTAGACAAAAATATTTGCCTTGCGCCCACCAAGGATCCGATCACTACCAACAACAAAGAGTTAAATAAGAATTTTGCCGGCAACTTTATTACAACGTACACCAGTGATCACAAAAAAAAAAAAACATCCAAGCCCACTGGAGGACTTTACTATTAGACCATTTTTGAAGGATATTTTACTTCTGAACCCAGCATGGACATGTTGTCAGCATGAGGACACCATATAGTGGCTGAATGACACAGAATGGAGGTGTTGGCAGCATGAGGACACCATATAGTGGCTGAATGACACAGCTTGGATGAAGCTGAAGCATGAGGACACTATATATTTGCTGAATGGCAAAGCGTGGAGGTGTTGGCAGCATGAGGAGACCATATAGTGGCTGAATGACACAGCATGGACATGTTGTCAGCATGAGGAGACCATATAGTGGCTGAATGACACAGCATGGAGGTGTTGTCAGCATGAGGACACCATATAGTGGCTGAATGACACAGAATGGAGGTGTTGGCAGCTTGAGGACACCATATAGTGGCTGAATGGCACAGGATGGACATGTTGTCAGCATGAGGACACCATATAGTGGCTGAATGACACAGAATGGAGGTGTTGGCAGCATTAGGACACCATATAGTGGCTGAATGACACAGCATGGACATGTTGTCAGCATGAGGAGACCATATAGTGACTGAATGACACAGCATGGAGGTGTTGGCAGCATGAGGAGACCATATAGTGGATGAATGGCACAGCCCGTAGTTTCCAGCAGCATGAGTAGGCACTAGGCCTTCACAATCCCTAAGATTAAAAGATGAATTAAGAAATTTAAACCGAAGATTTTGGATAGCGGGTGCTACCTATGAGAAAATTTTAAATTACCAGACCCAGGCCCCACAGCGGCATCAGTAACCCATATATTGCCTGAATGACACAGCCTGGAGTTGGCTGATGCACGAGTTCACACCAGGGCTTCACAATCCCTAAGAAAAAAACACCACAATTTTAGAAATTTTTTAAAAAGATTTTGGATAGCGGGTGCTACCTATGAGAAAATTTGAAATTACCAGACCCAGGCCCCACAGCGGCATAAGTAACCCATATATTGCCTGAATGACACAGCCTGGAGTTGGCTGATGCATGAGTACACATCAGGGCTTCACATTCCCCCCCCCCAAAAAAAAAAACACCACAATTTTAGAAATTTTTGAAAAGATTTTGGATAGTGGGTGCTACCTATGAGAAAATGTGAAATTACCAGACCCAGGCCCCACAGCGGCATCAGTAACCCATATATTGCCTGAATGACACAGCCTGGACTTGGCTGATGCACAAGTTCACACCAGGGCTTCACAATCCCCCCCAAAAAACACCACAATTTTAGAAATTTTTGAAAAAGATTTTGGATAGCGGGTGCTACCTATGAGAAAATTTGTAATTACCAGACTCAGGCCCCACAGCGGCATCAGTAACCCATATATTACCTGAATGACACAGCCTGGAGTTGGCTGATGCACAAGTTCACGTCAGGGCTTAACAATCCCTAAGAAAAAAACTCCACAATTTTAGAAATTTTTGAAAAAGATTTTGGATAGCGGGTGCTACCCATGAGAAAATTTGAAATTACCAGACCTAGGCCCCACAGCGGCATCTGTAACCCATATATTGCCTGAATGACACAGCCTGGAGTTTGCTGATGCACAATTTCACACCAGGGCTTCACAATCCCCCCCAAAAAACACCACAATTTTAGAAATGTTTTAAAAAGATTTTGGATAGCGGGTGCTACCTATGAGAAAATTTGAAATTACCAGACCCAGGCCCCACAGCGGCATCAGTAACCCATATATTGCCTGAATGACGCAGCCTGGAGTTGGCTAATGCACGAGTACAAACCAGGGCTTCCCAATCCCCCCCCAAAAAACACCACAATTTTAGAAATTTTTGAAAAAGATTTTGGATAGCGGGTGCTACCTATGAGAAAATTTGAAATTACCAGACCCAGGCCCCACAGCGGCATCAGTAACCCATATATTGCCTGAATGACACAGCCTGGAGTTGGCTGATGCACAAGTTCACACCAGGGCTTCACAATCCCCCCCAAAAAACACCATCATTTTAGAAATTTAGAAAATTTGAAATCCCAGACCCAGGCCCAGCAGCGCCATAATTTTTTGATTTGAAATTTAAAACAACCTTTGCGTGTCCCGGACCCCAGCGTGTGGGTACAAAGGACCAAATCCGACAAGCCCCCACAGGGCTCATGTGGCCGTGAGATTTAGGCGAAACGTACAGCAGCGCCATCAGTAAACCATATATTGCCTGAATGACACAGGCTGGAGTTGGCTGATGCATGAGTACGCACCAAAGCTTCACAATCCCTAATAAAAAAGACAAATATTTTGGACGAAAAATTTTAATGAAAATTTAGGACATCGAGTGCTCTCCATATATTACCAGAATGAAGAAGCATCATGAAGTCAAGTAGTTCCTGAAAGACACAGGAGCAGTCAGGAGTAGGCATCAGCAGTACCCAAGAGGCTTTAATAACCCCTTACATTGCAAGATCACTCGTGAGATCGAGCAATAACAGGTGTGTTATGCTCTCAGATGTCCGGGGCTGCATGCGCGCTACACTGAACGGACCAGTTTGTGTCTATCTTTCACCGACAGGTGCGGGTAACCCGCTGAACCCCCTTCGCTATAGGGATTGCAATTATTTGCCAGGAAAGAAGAATCACAACTAAGCGCCGGTCATAAGCTCGGGTTCATTAAATCCCTGCCCTTTGTACACACCGCATGTCTCTACTACCGATTGAATGGTTTAGTGAGGTCCTTGGATCGGCCCCGGCGGGGTAGGAGAAGGCCCTAGCAGAGCGCCGAGAATTTAAAGATCATTGTTGAAATTAGCATTAAGCATGTATTAGCTACTGCTAAACTTCCAAAAATGTAAGGTCCAAGGCCTGAGGCATCAGGGAGGCAAGTAGTTCCCGAAAGACACAGAATGAGTCCGGAGCAGGCAATCGCAGTACCCAAGAGGGTTTCATAACCATCCCCTTACATTTAAAGATCAGTGTTGAAATTTGCATTAAGCATGTATTTAGCTACTGCTAAACATCCAAAAATTGAAGGCCTGAGGGCAGGTAGGCAAGTAGTTCCTGAAAGACACAGAATGAGTATGGAGCAGGCATTCGCAGTACCCAAGAGGGTTTCATAACCAACCCCTTACATTTAAAGATGAATGTTGAAATTTGCATTAAGCATGTATTTAGCTACTGCTAAACATCCAAAAATTGAAGGCCCAAGGCCTGAGGGCAGGGAGGCAAGTAGTTCCTGAAAGACACAGAATGAGTATGGAGCAGGCATTCGCAGTTCCCAAGAGGGTTTCATAACCCCTTACATTTAAAGATCAATGTTGACATTTGCATTAAGCATATATTTAGCTACTGCTGAACATCCAAAAATTAAAGGCCCAAGGCCAGAAGCATCAGTGAGGCAAATAGTTCCTGAAAGACACAGGATGAGCCAGGAGCAGGCAATCGCAGTACCAAAGAGGGGTTCATAACCCTAATTGATAACCCAAGAGGGTTTCATAACCAATCATAATTGGGAAATGTTGGTGTAGCAGCATGGTCAATCTACTCTGAGGCATCTGGCATTGGTGGCTGGAAATCCTGGCTGATCTATCCTTGATTTTTCTTGACAAACGTAGGTCTCTCAACATTTTTGGTGGACAGACGAGTTCGCCTTGGGGTGACTATGGCCCCGGCCGCATAAAACACCCGCTCTGATGGCACACTACTGGCCGGGCAGGACAGCTTTTCCAGGGCAAACTCTGCTAGTTGTGGCCATAAATCAAGTTTGGCTGCCCAGAAGTCCAGCGGATCTTCAATGGTGGTTGGGATGGCCATGTCAAGGTATGCCACCACCTGCTGGTTCAGGTCCTGCTCCATGTCTACCTGCTGCTGATGAGTTGCTTCACTATGCGGGTGAAGAAAGCTACTCATCAGCGACTGTAGACTCAGGCTGCTACTGATTGAGTTGGTACTGCTCCTCCCACTCCTCCCCTCCCCAGCAGCCATGGCAGTGGAAGGTGAGCGCAGAGGGCCCCCCGAGTCAGACCTGCGAGTTGATGGACCATGTGGCTAATAGGCATCAGCCAACTGACTACGTAGAATGCAGCGGCGGATCCAGGGGGGGGGCAACGGGGCAATTGCCCCCCCCCCCGAGATTGCAGTATGCAGCACCCGCCCCACCACCTTGCATGGTGGAGCCGAAGCTGTAAGCTCCAGCTCCACCATTCACTAAACTTTCACACGCTGTGATTACAGTGTGTGAGCTGCGGGGACGCGATCCACTAGAGGCCGGCGCGATGACGTCACATCATCACGCCGGCGCCCGGAGATCCTGTCCCCGCTGCCCGCATACTGTAAGTAGTGAAGAGTATGCTCAGGGCCCAGGGGATTTGGGGAACTATATTGTACAGGAGGAGGGGGAGGGGGATTTAAAAACTTGGAAAAAGGGAATATTTAATGTGAGGGGCTACAGGGCAAAGAACAGGGGGCATTATATGGGAAGAGCACATGCCAGTGGGGCCTCCTGTGCTGTGCCCCTCACATATAATGCCCCCTGTGCTGTGTCCCACACATATAAATTATATGTGTGGGGCACAGCACAGGGGGCATTATATGTGAGGGGCATAGCACAGGGGGCATTATATGTGTGGAGCACAGCACAGGGGGCATTATATGAAATAATGCCTCCTATGCTGTGCCCCTCACATATAATGCCCCCTGTGCTGTGCCCCTCACATATAATGCCCCCTGTGCTGTGCCCTTCACATATAATGCCCCCTGTGCTGTGCCCCACACATATAATGCCCCCTGTGCTGTGCCCCTCACATATAATGCCCCCTGTGCTGTGTCCCACACATATAAATTATATGTGTGGGGCACAGGGGGCATTATATGTGAGGGGCACAGCATAGGAGGCATTATTTCATATAATGCCCCCTGTGCTGTGCTCCACACACATAATGCCCCCTGTGCTGTGCCCCTCACATATAATGCCCCCTGTGCTGTGCCCCACACATATAAATTATATGCGTGGGGCACAGCACAGGGGGCATTATATGTGAGAGGCACAGCACAGGGGCCATTATATGTGAGGGGCACAGCACAGGAGGCATTATTTCATATGCCCCCTGTGCTGTGCTCCACACATATAATGCCACCTGTGCTGTGCCCCACACATATAATGCCCCGTGCTTTGCCCCACACATATAATGCCTCCTGTGCTGTGCCCCTCACATATAATGCCCCCTGTGCTGTGCCCCACACATATAAATTATATGTGTGGGGCACAGGGGGCATTATATGTGAGGGGCACAGCACAGGGGGCATTATATGTGAGGGGCACAGAACAGGCGGCATTATTTCATATAATGCCCCCTGTGCGGTGCTCCACACATATAATGCCACCTGTGATGTGCCCCACACATATAATGCCCCGTGCTTTGCCCCACACATATAATGCCCCCTGTGCTGTGCCCATCACATATAATGCCCCATAATGCACCCCTCATATATAATGCCCCCATCATGCACCCCTCACATATAATGCCCCCATTAAGCACCCCTCATATATAATGCCCCCATCATGCGCCCTTCACATATAATGCCCCCGTTATGCGCCCCTCACATATAATGCCCCCTGTGCTGTGCCCCTCACAAATAATGCACCTGTCATGTGCCCCAAACATAAAATGCCCCCTGTGCTGTCCCCCTCACATATAATGCCCCCTGAGGGGACAGGATGGGGGCATTATATGTGAGGGGCACAGCACAGGGGGCATTATATGTGAGGGGCACAACGCAGGGGGCCTTATATGTGAGGGGCGCATGATGGGGGCATTATATGTGAGGGGCAAAAAACGGGGGCATTATATGTGAAGGGCACAGCACGGGACATTATATGTGAGGGGCGCATGATGGGGGCATTATATGTGAGGGGCGCATGATGGGGGCATTATATGTGAGGGGTGCATGATGGGGGCATTATATATGAGGGGCAAAGAACAGGGGCATTAAATGTGAAGGGCACAGCACGGGGCATTATATGTGAGGGGCGCATGATGGGGGCATTATATGTGAGGGGCAAAGAACGGGGGCATTATATGTGAAGGGCACACCACAGGGGGCAATATATGTTAGGGGCACAGTACAGAGGGCATTATTATTATGTGGGGGGAACAGGACGGGTCATAATTATTATATGTAGGGGCACAAGATGGGGCATTATTACTATATGTGAAGGCACAGAGTGTTCTGCATTTCAGAAGTATAGTGTATATGATGAGGAATTTCTGGGGTGGTACGTTTTGTATGGGCCACAAAACATTTGGGTATTTTATTCAGAGGGTGCACTGCACAGCAAGTTATATTCACAGAGTGCAGTGTGTGGTCGTATTAAATTTAGAGAACACAGTGTGTGGTAGTATTATATTAAGAGGGTGCAGTGTGTGATAGTATTATATACAGAGGGTGCAGTGTGTGGTAGTATTATATTCAGAGGGTGCAGTGTGTGTTAGTATTATATTCAGAGAGTGCAGTGTGTGGTAGTATTATATTCAGAGGGTACGGTGTGTGGTGGTATTATATTCAGAGGGTACAGTGTGTTGTATATTCAGGAGGTACAGTGTGTCAGAATTATATTCAGAGGGTGTGTGGCGGTATTGTATTAGAAGAATACAGTGTTTGGCAGTATTATAATAATTATTGTTTTCATATAGAGGATCAGAATCCGCTGACATAGAAACCATCTGGGCGTCAAGTTCTGCTGAGAGAAAATATAGCTGGAACAATTCCTGGCGGTATGTACCATCTGAATTAGATAAGGAAAGACTATAGAGAAGACGTCACCTTGTAGTCACTGATATCATTCTGTATTCTCCTTACTGTGTCCCATCAGAGCTGGAGTCACTTGTAAGTTCTGCAGTAATGATGGGTGAAACAACAACTCCCAGCATCCCCTCACCACTGCTTAGGTCATACTGGGAGCTGTAGTTTTAAATGGTAAAAACCTATTTAGCACTTTCCCATTCTGCGGCAATTGGTATATTTGATAATTATTCTGATATGTGAACATGGCCTATTGAGCCCGATTGAGAGACTGAATACCTTTCAATTAGACTTGGATTTGGAGCGTTTGTTCAGACGCATTAGACTTAAAACGCACTTTTCTATTAACCCGATAGAGAGACAACCTGAAATTGTGAATACGGAGGTTATTTCTCTTGATAATTATGATCTACGTAATAAAAGTGTTTATATGCCTCCTAAGTGTTATCCGATTGAGACCTACTGTACAATTGTGAGAAATCAGGTTAGTGAAGTCACGAGGAAATTGTTAAGGGGGGACTACTGCACATATGGAAATCTTACTAAAATGGAAATGTCTGCTGTAAAATCTCTGTCCGCTGATCGCTCGATAACTATTAAAGCTGCTGATAAAGGCGGTTCTATAGTCGTCATGGATACTATGATCTATAGGAATGAAATATTGAGGCAACTAGCGGACAGAGATACTTACATGCAGGTGGAAAGGGACCCCTTAAGTAGGATACAGAAAGAAATTAAAACACTCCTAGATAGATATCTGGAGGAGGGGGTTATAGATACGAAAATGCACAAATATTTACAGAAGGAAGATCCCCTTACCCCGGTGATATATGTACTTCCGAAGGTGCATAAGAGTTTGAGGGATCCACCGGGTAGGCCGATTGTGGCGTCGGTGGACTCGGTGTTATCCCCCCTTTCTATAGTTTTGGAAAAAACTTTAACCCCGTTTGTGAAACAGACTCCAGCATTTCTGTTAGATACCACGGACTTCCTAAATTCTGTTGGGAATATCACTGATATCTCAGAAACCACATTATTGGCCACGATTGATGTAACTAGCTTGTATACAAGCATTACACATGTGAAAGGTTTAGAGGCAGTTGTATGGTTATTACAAAAGAGTTCATATACGGAGAAACAGAAGGAATTTTTTCTGGATTTATTGAAGGTGGTTCTATATGAAAATTATTTTCTATTTGAGGATAATTTTTATATTCAATGCAGAGGATCGGCGATGGGGGCGAACGTGGCCCCCCCTATGCAAATGCTTATATGTCCTGGTTTGAAGAACAATTCGTTTATAATAATGATTTATTTTTACGACATGCCAAAATATGGCGTCGATTCATTGATGACATCATTTGCATTTGGGAGGGGCCACGTTCGTCCTTGGAGAAATTTTTTCAATATCTGAACAACATCTGGGATGAATTGAAATTTACGATAACTATAGATGACAGACAGGTCAGTTTCCTTGATACTCTCTTGATTAAGAATGACATAGGTGGTTTTGTCACGGATCTTTATCAAAAACCCACGGATAAAAATTGTTTGCTTTATTTTCACAGTGCCCATCCGGCCTCTATTAAAAAATCTATCCCTTTCTCCCAAAAGAAGAGGGTACAGAGAATTGTTACTGACCCCTCTTTGAGAGAAAAACGTACTATCGAGCTAGTGGAGAAATTTAAAGCTAGGGGATATCCGGAGAGGATTATTAATGCCATCCCCCAGGATAGACCCCGAGATACAACCAAAAAATGTGATAGAATACCATTTGTCAGGACTTTTCATCCCCAGATGAACCTAATTGATAATATAATCCGAGAGAATTGGTCGATTCTAAGTAATGCATACCCCGATATCTCAGAATTTCAGACTGCCCCTTTGATTTGCAATAAAAGGCTCCCGAATTTACGTGATAGGCTAGTTAGGGCAGATTTGGGATCCAGTAAGAGAAGCAAACAAACGTTTTTAGGTTCCCGGAAAAACGGGACATATCCATGCCTGAATTGCGCCCAATGTTCTAATGTATTGAAGGGGGATAGGATTGTACACCCGCATAGTGGTAAGATTTTCTACTCAAAGGGCTTTTTCACCTGTAAGACTAAAAATGTGGTGTATTTGATTAAATGTCCATGCGGTCTCCTGTACGTTGGAGAGACTACCCAACGTATAGGAGACCGGATTAATAGACATAAATCCACTATACGGTGTGACAATCTATTGTTCCCGATACCTGCACATTTTAAAAAAATGGGTCATAACATTGCACAATTACAATATCAGGTATTGGAGGAGATAGTGCCTCCTCGTAGAGGGGGGAGTTTGAAGAAGCTCCTCCTGAAACGGGAGGCCCACTGGATCCACAAATTAGGGACCCTCGAGCCGAGAGGGTTGAATCGCGAATATGAAATAGCGAGATTACTCTGAAGTTTTTTTATGTTTGCTCATTTTTGTCGGTAATATAATATATTTTTCAGATTTTTTTGATTTTATTTCTAGAGACCAATGTGAATGGATTTTTTTACAAGGCGAGGACATGAAAAAACATAAGAAAAAATATAAGTATTTGGGCTTTTTGCTTTTTGTATCTCTATGTAATAGCATCCTTCCTTTTTTTCTTGTTTTGTTTATGCTTGTAGTCATGGTTACTAATGAATTGTAATTAGCCTCCATGTGTTATATACTGGTCATGTGATGCTTTTGCTTTGTGCAGTTGAGAAAGGCTTCATGCCGTAACGCGTACTGCGTCTCACTCTATGTGATATTGCAAATATTCAATAAATAATAAGAAAAGAAAGATTCATTTGAGTGCCGGGACTCCTACTTTATTAAGTTTCTACATTTCCCTCGTGCACCTGTTTTTTGGTAGTGCCGACCACTCACCTTGGACTTAAACAAGGTTAGGACTGTATGATACATTTAATAATATTGTAAGTTCCTTGAGCAACATCTTGTTTTCTGTCCGCCAACACAAAATACTCTAATAGTGCCCCTCCCGAGACTCGACTCTGGATTCGCCCCTGGTAGAATGTCTCTGTAGTAGATCAGTTTGTCCTCCCTCTCAGAGGGTGTAAAAAAGGCCCCCATTTTGGGACGGTAGTGAGGGTCTAATAAGGTGGAGATCCAGAAGTCATCCTGCTGACAAATTTTGACAATTCAAGGGTCACTACGCAAGCAACTGAGCATGCACCGTGCCATTTGCGCCAGTGACTCGGAGGAACTACCTGCCTCCATCTCCACTGCATACAGCCACGGTGTGTCTGGGTCCTCTGTCTCGCCTTCCTCATAACCCTCCAGCTCCTCTGGCTGCTCCAGCTCCTCCTTTCCTGTCTGAAGACTAGAAATACCGGCCATCTCATCCAACCTAAACTCTGCTCCGCTCTGCCCCTCATCATCCTCCTCCTCCAGTTCAGCCCCCACAGGGCTCATGTAGCCTTGAGGTGTAGGCGCAACGTCTCCATTGCCGTGACCAGCCATGGTTTCAATCATTTGTTGTGGGAAATGTAGGAGTGGAATTACGTCGTTCATGGCGTAATCCAGGCGACTCACAAATAATGTGGCTGCCACTGGTTCACATTGAAGTTACACAGGGGAGTACTCCTATCTGCTTGGATCATCAAGAAATTGGTGGTGGCTTTTCTTTGTTCGTATAGTCTGTCCAACATATGGAGGGTGGAATTCCAACGTGTGGCAACGTCACAAATAAGACTATGTTGTGGGATACCGTTCTGACGCTGCAGCTCAAATGGGGTGAAGACTTGAGGAAGTGCTTGACAACCAGATTCAACACTTGTGCCATGCAGGGCGCATGTTTCACACTTCCTTGTCACAGTGCGGACACGATGTTCTTCCTGTTGTTGGTCACCATGGTTCCCATTTCCAGATTTTGTGGAGTAAGCCATACTCGGATTTCTTTACGAATTAACTTTAGCAGTTCCTCCCCTGTGTGACTCCATTCGCCAAGGCAAACCATGTGAAGAACAGCTTGACACCGCCGTGCCCTACACACATGGTACGATGAAGGGCCACCGAGATTTGGCCAGTGGAGGCCAAGGACACGGTGGAGGATGAGGAGGCGGCGTTGCACACTGTAACAGGACCAACTGCCTGGGAGCGAGAGCGTGGAGGAGGAAGCGGTGTGACCAGTCCAAGTTGCTGTTGTGGCTGTCCAGGAACCACATTTACCCAGTGGGCCGTAAAAGACAAGTATTGTCCCTGCCCCTAGTTACAGCTCCACACGTCGGTGCTGCCGTGCACTTTTGAACACACCGACAGGCTCAAGGACTGGCCCACCTTCTCTTGTACAAACTTATGCAGGGCTGGTACTGCCTTCTTCGCAAAGAAATGACGGCTTGGGACTCTCCACCTCGGCTCGGCACAAGCCATCAATTCTCTGAAAGGTGCAGAGTCCCCCACTTGAAAAGGGAGGGACTGCAACACCAGCAACTTGGACAGGAGCCCATTCAACTTCTGCGCCGTTGGATGAGTGGGCGCATACTGTTGTCTCTTGGACATGGCTTCGCCTATGGATTGTTGGCGGAATGGCTGACTAAAAGCGGGAGAAGCAGGAGCGACAGAAGGAGGGTTTGACACACAGCTCCCTTCGGCTGAGGTGGTGGAGCCTTGGCTGGATTAAGGAGGGAGCGGATGGTCACTGGGTGATGCAGCAGTCTGGACTACTACATCGGAGCCACGGTTCTCCCAGGCCCCTTTATGGTGGCGAAGCATGTGTTGACGCAGGGCCGTGGTGCCGACATTGGGACCCTGGCCACGCTTAACCTTCTGCTGACAGATCTTGCATGTGGCTGCGTGAACCTCCTCCGGATGCCTTATGAAAAACTTCCACACCACCGAGTAGCTGATTTTCCCACCCGCAGTCCCCTCTAATTGACTGCTACTGGTGCCGTCTCCAGTAACCCCTGTTCCACTACCTCCTGGAAAGGTAGGCTGCCGCGAAGCAGGTGGTCTCCCCCGGGCACGTTTGGCTCCTGAATTTCCACTACTGCCACCACGCTGACTGCCAACCGTGCTACCACCTTGCTGCCTCAAGGGCAACCTGCAACTCTCTTCTCCTGATGATGATGATGAAGCCCCTTCTGCACCCGACTCCCAATTGCGATCGGCTTCATCATCATCAACAGTTGTGTGCACGTCACTGATGTCCTCCTCAGGTTCCCCAACAGTGTCTGCTTTAGGACCCTGAACACTTGCAACACCGCCTCCCACGTCACTCTCCGCATCACTACTTGGCCGCCTAGCGGAGCAAGCGGCGCATGTCTCCTCCCCTTCTTGGCTGTCCAGTAGCTGCTGACTGTCCTCTATTAGATCGTCCTCAGTAAATAGTGGAGCTGAACCCACAGCATAAGATACTTTAGGAGAGGGAACAGCATAGGACAAAGGCAATGAGAGGACACGGACTGCTCCCGGGCCATGCCAACTGAGGGTTGGGTCTGAGGAACCCACCGACTGTTGACTGGGGCTGTCAGATGTCACTTGTGCTGATGTGGATGAGCATGTTAACCAATCCACGACGGCAGATGGGTTGCTGGTGGAGACACAACCGCTGGCTGATAACGGGAGCTCAGGCCTCTCACTGTGACTCCTGCTGCCACTCGCCCCAAGTCTGCTGCCAACTCTGCCTGAAGTATTTAGGCCTCTGCCACTCCTCTGTGCATGTCCTGGCACTTCTCATGCGTTTATGAGGGTATTACAATACATTACACTACTCTTTAAATAGTATTTGTCTAGAACAGCAGCAGGTGATTACTTACGGCTGTCCTTGAACAGTATGTAGGCCCTTGACCGATTAACAGGTACTAGATGGTACAATACTTGGATGTACCAATGCGGTATGCACTGAGGAGGGCAGTAATATGCCTAACTATTAGCAGAAAAAAATCTGTATTTTTGTAAAACACCAGCCGGTGGATACTATTGTTTGGACTTTGACGGTATGGAGCACCTTGACAGCTTAACAGGTACTAAATGGTACAATACTTGGATGTACCTATGCGGTATACACTGATGAGGGCAGTAATATGCCTAACTATTAGCAGAAAAAAATCTGTATTTTTGTAAAACACCAGCCGGTGGATACTATTGTTTGGACTTTGACGGTATGGAGTACCTTGACAGCTTAGCTTAACAGGTACTAAATGGTACAATATTTGCATGTACCTATGCGGTATGCACTGATGAGGGCAGTAATATGCCTAACTATACTCAGAAAAAACAATTAAAAAATTAAAAAAACAGCCGGTGAATACTATTGTTTGGACTTGCACAGTATGTAGCCAGCCCCTTGACAGATTAACAGGTACAAAATGGTACAAATGCACTACAGTCCACTGAACAATCACGTATTTCTGAACAGCAGCAGGACCCAACAGTGCAGCACCACAAAAAAAAATCCAGGAATTAAACCCTAAATTGCACTCTGTCACACAATTCTGAGCAGCAGAAGATTTGTGGAGCAAATAAAAATAAACTCAATTGGGCTGAAAAATTAGGAGATAATATGCTTCAGAAAGTTCAGGCAGCTTGGAGATCTGTATGAGGCAGCTGACAGCTATCTGCCCCTCTCTGCTGCAATGCTCAATAACGTGAATAGGAGGTTTAGCTATCAATGATCCTTCTCAGTGTAACAGCAAAGTACTCTGCACTCCTGCCTTTCCCTAATGCTGATGTGACTAGCAGTTGCAGTGTAACGCTGTGGTATGAGCTATTCACACACATGCAGTCCCGTCCTCTCCATCTGAGTGCATAGATGAAATGAAGAGAGGCAAGATGGCTGCCAATTATATAGGGCCTGTGACATCACAGGGGTCAGTGAACACTGATAGGCTGCATCTCACGTGTGATTCAGGGTCAGCCCGCCTACCTTCATTCCCGCCGCTTTTTCTCGCCCTCCCATAATCCCCTGCCCCATGTACTCACATGTGGATCCGCTATTTTAGGTCTCCAATAGCCTGGAACGCTGTAAAATGGAGTTTAATGAAGCGATTCGCGCGATAGAATCGCGGCGATATTCGTATTCGTTGCAAATCGAATTTTTCATGAAATTCGTAACGAATTCGGGTTCGTCAACTTCGATCCGCTCATCTCTAGCGGTGATGCCAGGGTTCAGGGTCCTGAAGCAGACACTGTTTAGGAACCTGAGGAGGACATCAGTGATGTGCAGACACTTGATGATGATGAAGCCAATTGCAATTGGGAGCCGAGTGCAGAAGGGGCTTCATCATCATCAGTAGAAGAGAGTTGCAGGGTGCCTGTGAGGCAGCAGCTGAGCCAGCAAGGCGGTAGCATGGTTGGCAGTCAGCGTGGTGGAAGTTCTGGAGCCAAACGTTCCCTGGGGAGACCACCTGCTTCGCGGTAGCCTACCTTCCCAGGACGTAGTGGAACAGGGGTTCCTGGAGACGGCGTCAGTAGCAGTCAATTTGTGCGGACTGTTGGTGGGAAAATCAGCTACTCGGCAGTGTGGCAGTTTTTCATCAAGCATCCGGAGGAGGTTCACATAGCCACATGCAAGATATGTTGGCAGAAGGAGAAGTGTGGCCAGGGTCCCAATGTTGGCACCACTGCCCTGCATCAACATATGCTTCGCCACCATAAAGCGGAGAACCATCGCTCCAATGTACTGGTCCAGCCTGCTGCATCACCCAGTGGAACGCCGCTCCCTCTTTCAGTCAGCCAAGGCTCCACCACCTCAGTCGAAGGGAGCTGTGTGTCATACCCTCCTTCTGTCGCTCCAGATGCTCATGCTTCTCCCACTTTTAGTCAGCCATTTCACCAACAATCCATCCACAAAGCGATGTTGAAGAGACAACAGTATGCGCCCACTCATCCAACGGCGCAGAAGCTGAATGTGCTCCTGTCTAAGTTGCTGGTGCTGCAATCCCTGCCTTTCAAGTGGTGGACTCTGCACCTTTCAGAGAACTGATGGCTTGTGCCGAGCCGAGGTGGAGAGTGCCGTCATTTATTTGCGAAGAAGGCAGTACCAGACCTGCACAATTTTGTGCAAGAGAAGATGGGCCAGTTCTTGAGCCTGTCAGTGTGTACCAAAGTGCACGGCAGTGCTGACATCTGGAGCTGTAACTACGGTCAGGGACAATACATGTCCTTTACGGCTCACTGTGTGACTGTGGTTCCAGCACCACAACCTATGAAACCCTCTTGTGTACTGCTAATGCCTGCTCCTGTCTGTGTGTTTCAGGAACTTCTTGGCTTACTGATGCTGCTGGGCTTGGGCCTTAAATTTTTGGATGTTAGCACTAGCTTACATACATGCTTAATTGGAGATAGACAATATAAAAAGGAAGCAGAGATACAAGGTGCAGCAGTGTGCTGTTACCCTTTTAAACACTAAACTGATCTTAGAAAAAATGTTTTTAACCTACAATGGGGTGACCTTTCAACAAATAAGGGGGATGGCAATGGGGACAAGAGCGGCACCCTCTTATGCTAATTTATTTATGGGGTGTTTTGAAAACAAATTTATTACTAAAAATCACACCTTTCAATAACATGCAGTCGTCTATAAGAGATATATAGACGATTTGCTTGTCCTCTGGAAAGGGAACTCAATGAAATCCAAAAGGTGGTAAACAAAATTAACTCTATGATTAACTAATGATTGGGGGATAACTCTGGTCCCCAATATATCAAAGAACAAAATTGTGTTTTTGGATAATTTCTCACAATGAAGATAAAATCACCATTTCTACCTTCTTTAAAACGGTGGATTCAAATAGTTATATACCGTTACTAAGTAGCCACTTCCACAAATGGAGGGAGAATAAACCCTATGGCCAGTTTAGGAGAATAAGGAAAAATTGCATTGATTCAAATATGTTCTCCAAGCAAGCCAAAATCCTAAAAAATCGATTCATATTTAAAGGATACCCCAGAACATTGATTAAAAATGCATATGAAAAGGTTAAAAAACGTACCCAGGAGGATTTTCTGGTGTCGGGCTCAGATGTACCGCTGGAGCTCACCACCGGAGAAACAGTAACATCTACTAAAAGCAGACAACATCTCATTTTCGAGCACATATACATGAGAAACATGTCCGATTAAGTTTCACATGGATTGCCAGTCTGAATTCATAATCTACCTCATCACCTGTATCTGTAAAAAACAGTATGTCGGTCGTACCACTCAGAAATTACATCAAAGATTAAACCAACACAGATGTAACATCAAGAAAGAATACATGTGCCATAGTTTGTCACGACATACTACTATACAACATAAGGGTGAAGATAATTTAGTATCCGGGGGCGTGGCCTGGACGCGCATGGTGGCGGTCGCATAATCCCTGTGCTCCGCTAGTCTCCGGCAATAGAGCGGCTCAACCCGGCTCATCTCAGCTAATTTAACTACCCTCGAACTTGCTAATTCCTGCTGCACCGAGTGGGTGATGGCTCGGACGAAAAAAGCCAAGAAGAGCCCACTGAAGCTCACCCAATTCTTCCCGGCGGCTGACCTACAAGATGGCGCGGGCGGCCTGCCAGCTGCGAGCGCAAGAACATCTCCAGAAGCCGGGAGCTCCCCCACCTCTATGGGCTCCGGTCATCCACATGGACCTTCCTCCCCAGGCTCGGCTGGTTCGGTTTCCAGTGGCTCTACCTCTCGCTCTCCTCCGGCTTCACCTGAGGTTGCCTGCTCCTCTCTCCGGCATTCCTCCGCTCCTACTGGTGGGTCCTCACCTGGCCATTCCTCGCCCCTCACGGAGGCCGCTCTAATGGCAGTTGCAGCAGACCTCACTTCCACCATCCAGAAGGAAATACGTGCTGCAGTCTCTAGCCTTCAAAAGGAAATCCACTCGCTTGGATCCCGCACTTCTCATGTGGAGAACAAGATGGGAGAACTTACCTCGGCCCACAATGCTGTAGTGGACAAGGTTTCCTCCCTCGAAGAAGAGATCGCGGCTATTAGGTCCAAGATGGCGGACATGGAGGATCGCTCCCGGAGGAACAATCTCCGCATTAGGGGAGTACCGGAGGAGGTCAAAACGGAGGATTTGGCTGGCTTTGTGACGGACTACTTTGCCTTGCTCCTACCAAATGCATCTTCGCCAGATCTTCTCCTGGATCGAGTCCACAGGCTACCTAAGCCAAAATTTATCCCACAGGCGGCGCCGAGGGATGTCATTCTACGGGTGCACTTTTTTCATGTTAAGGAGAAGATTATGTTTGCAGCCAGGAACCCGCCTGCTCTGCCGACCAGGTTTACTTCTCTTTCTATCTTCGCTGATCTCTCACCCGCTACCATGGCTAGAAGACGAGAGTTTGCCAAAGGCACTAGCCTACTTAGAGCTAACGGAATCTCCTATAAATGGGGGTTCCCCACTAAAATCATTGTTACCTACAACGGATCTAAACACCTAGCTGCATCTCCTGAGGATCTGTTAGAGCTGTGTTCCAAGTGGCACCTCACTGCCTCTTCAACTAATTCGCCACAGATTCCTGCGGAGGTCCCCTCTGCGCCTCAACCATCTCCCGCGAAGATGACAGAGGACTGGACTGTGGTACAGTATTAGAAAACGGAAATCTTCTTAACTTTCTTCCCAATGTCATAGTTGGGGTGTAGTTCTTATATTGCCGGTCCGGCACATGTTAGATATGGGTATAGTTTCTCCTGTATCTCCCCCTAAATTGCTCTCTCCTGGAGTAATTTGTCTCTCTGCATTCTATTTTACAGTTTGTGTCCTGTTGACACATATGTGGTATATGTCTGTTTACTTGTGGGTTTGCACAGCCCTCCCACAAACACCCACAGTGTTGAGAACATATGCCTTTTTATTGTGAATTTGTTGTCAATGTTATACTTTTGCCCAGCGATCCGTCTCCTTCTCCGCCATGGTAATACAATTTGTCTCCCTTAATGTGAGGGGCCTGAATTCCCCCTTCAAACGATCAATGGTGTGGGCTGAAGCCAAGCGCCTGCAGGCAGATTTACTCTGTCTGCAAGAAACTCATTTACTGGTAGTGTTGCTCGGGAATATTCGCAATTCGAATATTATTCGCGAATATAGCATATTCGCGAATTCGCGAATTTCGCGAATATAGCGCTATATATTCGTAATTACGAATATTCGTTGTTTTTTTTTTTTTTTTTTTTTCACAGTACACATCACAGTGATCACCCCTCTCTGCTTCCAGCTTGTGTGGTGTAAAGAAGGCTGTAATACTACTGTGTGAGACTGGCGTGCAAAAATTCGCATATGCGAAAATTTGCATATGCTAAGTTTCGCATATGCGAATCTTTGCGTTTTCTAATTTTGTATATGCGAATTTTCATATATGTTACTTTTCACATACGCGAATTGTCGCGTATGCGAAAATAAAACGAGAATATAACGAATATGCGAATATTCGCGAATATATGACGAATATTCGTCCATATATTCGCGAATATTCGCGAATTCGAATATGGCCTATGCCGCTCAACACTATTTACTGGAGGCTGATTCCACTCCTCTCCACCATAAAAATTACCCACATATTTTCTTCTCTCATGTGCACCGGAAAAAAAGAGTTGTTGCACTTGCTATCAGAGACTCTATTGCAGTCTCGGATGTGAGAGTGGAGGCGGATGAGGGCGGCAGGTACTTGATCGTACATTGTCTACTTAACCTAATTAAGTATTCTATTGTTGTTATCTATGCACCCAATACTAAACAACATGCTTTCCTCAAACATGTCCTGTCCAGGGTGGCGAGGTCCTCTCCAGCTGACCGTTTACTAGTTGTGGGTGATTTTAATGTCACCCTCTGGCCCTCTATGGATTCTACTTCCCCCACACACCTTACTGAGCCCACGCCTATTTTCCGAAACGATCTCCGACAGAGGCCTATTTGATGTCTGGAGGGTACAGCATCCTGGCGAGCGCGATTTTTCCTTTTTTTCTCACCCACATAGTTCCTACACCTGAAACGATTTTTTTCCTAGTTACCAACCCCCTTTTACAATCCGTATCCACATCGCAGATTCACAATATTACATGGTCTGACCATGCCCCTGTGTCCCTCACTGTAGAAGAGTCATACCCTACCCGCCATTCATCATTATGGAGGGCCAACCCATATATCCTCCAATACCCCACTTACCAACCTGATATGCGCTCCAGCATTGAATCCTTCTTTTCTATCAATAAGGGCTCTGTCTCTTCTGAGGCAGTTTTATGGCCAACGTTAGGGGAACTTTAATCAGTCAATCAGCTCATCACACCAAGCAGATTAACACCAAACGGCTCTGCCTCCAGCAGGACCTCGCCATCTTGCACAGACAAAACAAGATATCTCCCTACAAGCCTACACTCGCGCATATCTGCGCTGAATACTGAACTTCACTCCCTGGACCTGCACAAATTCAACCTGGCACTACGTCGTCTGCAGCTCCAGACATACTGTCTTGCCAATAAGCCGGGGAAAGTTTTAGCTAGGCAAATTAAGGTGAGTGCAGCCAGGAGCCGCATTCCATTTTTATCCTTACCTGATGACACGAAAGCTTTTGACCCCCAATCCATTGCTAAAGCTTTTGCTTCCTACTACTCTTCCCTATACAATCTCACTTCTGATCCCTCCTCAGCGGCACCTACCCCTCACTCCATTTCTTCCTTTCTATCCTCGGTTTCCTTGCCATCTCTGTCTCCGGAGGCTGTCTCCTCTCTGACCCTACCTTTTTCATCCTTAGAGGTTTCAGAGGCAATCGGGACATTGAAGGGAGCGAAGTCACCAGGTCCTGATGGGCTGGTATATGAATTTTTTAAAATACATGCCGACACATTAATACCTCATTTGACAGATCTCTTTAATGATATGGCTCAAACAGGCCAGATCCCACCTGAGATGCTAGAAGCGATAATAGTCACCCTCCCCAAGCCAGGCAAGCCCCCTACATCACCCCCCAACTTTAGACCGATCTCTCTTCTAAATTGCGATCTCATCCGCCAAAGTGTTTTCATCCAACGCTCTATCCTCCTCATTCACTATATCGAATGGGACTAGGCAGGGATGTCCCCTGTCCCCCATTCTCTTTACTCTGGTTATGGAACCCTTTGCAGAACATCTCAGGTGCGATACTAGTATTACCGGCATAACTGTTGGCAGCGAAGAGCACAAAATTGGACTATTCGCAGATGATGTCCTGATTGCCTTGTCCTCTCCCCTACAATCTCTACCCAATGTCTTGAACCTTATCTCTCTCTTCAGTGAGGCTAGTTTTTATAAACTTAATACCTCTAAATCAACCGTTCTACCTCTTTTCTTGTCTCAGTCTGATACTACACAGCTTCAATCTATGTACTCCCTTCAGTGGGCTACTGAGGGCATTACATACCTAGGGGTTTTTCTTACACCTTCCTTGTCCCCACTTGTTTCCTCTAATTTCTCTGCTTTGACCTCTACCCTCTCTTCTGAAATCAAGCGCCTCTCTCATATTCAGCTCTCTTGGTTTGGCCGCATAGCGGTCTCCAAAATGTTTCTCCTCCCCAACATTCTGTATCTCTTCCGCAACTTACCTGTTACCTTCCCTGTCCCCGCTATTAAAAGACTCCAATCCTTACTTATGCGTTTTATCTAGCAGAGTGGTAGGGCGAGAGTTGCGGCCAAGTTATTGTTCCTTCCGACTAAATTTGGGGGCTTGGGGTGTCCTGATCTAATCAATTATTACAGAGCTTCCCACTTGGTGAGTCTCAAGCAGTGGTGGAGGGGTGATACAGATGCCCGGTGGCTTCCAATGGAAGCGGCTATTGCTAAAGTCCCGTCTCTACAGCATTTACTTTGGAAGGTGGCCATCCTTAAAATTCCCCTATCATCTCCTAGCCCTACCATCTCTGCCTGTCTCCACATCTGGAACTTCGCACTCTCTTCTGGGGTCCTTTCCCTTTGTACCCTCCCCTCTGCTCCCTTCTCTGTTATACATCTTCTTCCTCACATTGATTTCACTAACTGGATGAATGGGGGGGTCAAGAGCTTGGGTGATATATGCTCTTCCACCTCTCTGCTCCACTTTTCAGCATTTGCCCCCAAGTATCGCATACCTCATACTGATTTTTATAAGTTCCTCCAGCTGCGGCACTTCATCTCCTCCCATTCTTGGCCCTCGGGAGCAGGTGATAAGCTATACACTTTCTACTTTTCCAATACCGTAGGGATTAGAGGAAGAGTGTCTAAAGCATATAAACATTTACAATTATTGCGAGCCTCTGACACCCATCCCTTTCAACTATTGTGGGAAGGAGACTTGGGTGGGGATATCTCGGGGGAACAATGGCTATCCCTATATTCTCTCCCGTTTAAGCTCTCTAGGTGTACCAATTGTTACGCCGAGCGCTCCGGGTCCCCGCTCCTCCCCGGAGCGCTCGCTACACTCTCCTCACTGCAGCGCTCCGGTCAGATCCACTGACCCGGGGCGCTGCGATACCGCCTCCAGCCGGGATGCGATTCGCGATGCGGGTGGCGCCCGCTCGCGATGCGCACCCCGGCTCCCGTACCTAACTCGCTCTCCGTCGGTCCTGTCCCGGCGCGCGCGGCCCCGCTCCCTAGGGCGCGCGCGCGCCGGGTCTTTGCGATTTAAAGGGCCACTGCGCCGCTGATTGGCGCAGTGGTTCCAATTAGTATGTTCACCTGTGCACTCCTTATTTATACCTCACTCCCCCTGCACTCCCTCGCCGGATCTTGTTGCCATTGTGCCAGTGAAAGCGTTTCCTTGTGTGTTCCTAGCCTGTGTTCCAGACCTCCTGCCGTTGCCCCTGACTACGATCCATGCTGCCTGCCCCGACCTTCTGCTACGTCCGACCTTGCTTCTGTCTACTCCCTTGTACCGCGCCTATCTTCAGCAGTCAGAGAGGTTGAGCCGTTGCTAGTGGATACGACCTGGTCACTACCGCCGCAGCAAGACCATCCCGCTTTGCGGCGGGCTCTGGTGAAAACCAGTAGTGACTTAGAACCGATCCACTAGCACGGTCCACGCCAATCCCTCTCTGGCACAGAGGATCCACTACCTGCCAGCCGGCATCGTGACAGTAGATCCGGCCATGGATCCCGCTGAAGTTCCTCTGCCAGTTGTCGCTGACCTCACCACGGTGGTCGCCCAGCAGTCACAACAGATAGCGCAACAAGGCCAACAGCTGTCTCAACTGACCGTGATGCTACAGCAGCTACTACCACAGCTTCAGCAATCATCTCCTCCGCCAGCTCCTGCACCTCCTCCGCAGCGAGTGGCCGCTTCTGGTCTACGACTATCCTTGCCGGATAAATTTGATGGGGACTCTAAGTTTTGCCGTGGCTTTCTTTCCCAATGTTCCCTGCACTTGGAGATGATGTCGGACCAGTTTCCTACTGAAAGGTCTAAGGTGGCTTTCGTAGTCAGCCTTCTGTCTGGAAAAGCCCTGTCATGGGCCACACCGCTCTGGGACCGCAATGACCCCGTCACTGCCTCTATACACTCCTTCTTCTCGGAAATTCGAAGTGTCTTTGAGGAACCTGCCCGAGCCTCTTCTGCTGAGACTGCCCTGTTGAACCTGGTCCAGGGTAATTCTTCCGTTGGCGAGTACGCCGTACAATTCCGTACTCTTGCTTCAGAATTATCCTGGAATAATGAGGCCCTCTGCGCGACCTTTAAAAAAGGCCTATCCAGCAACATTAAAGATGTTCTGGCCGCACGAGAAATTTCTGCTAACCTACATGAACTCATTCATCTAGCCACTCGCATTGACATGCGTTTTTCCGAAAGGCGTCAGGAGCTCCGCCAGGATATGGACTTTGTTCGCACGAGGCGTTTTTTCTCCCCGGCTCCTCTCTCCTCTGGTCCCCTGCAATCCGTTCCTGTGCCTCCCGCCATGGAGGCTATGCAGGTCGACCGGTCTCGCCTGACACCTCAAGAGAGGACACGACGCCGCATGGAGAATCTCTGCCTGTACTGTGCCAGTACCGAACACTTCCTGAAGGATTGTCCTATCCGTCCTCCCCGCCTGGAAAGACGTACGCTGACTCCGCACAAAGGCGAGACAGTCCTTGATGTCTACTCTGCTTCTCCACGTCTTACTGTGCCTGTGCGGATATCTGCCTCTGCCTTCTCCTTCTCTACTATGGCCTTCTTGGATTCCGGATCTGCAGGAAATTTTATTTTGGCCTCTCTCGTCAACAGGTTCAACATCCCGGTGACCAGTCTCGCCAGACCCCTCTACATCAATTGTGTAAACAATGAAAGATTGGACTGTACCATACGTTTCCGCACGGAGCCCCTTCTAATGTGCATCGGACCTCATCACGAGAAGATTGAATTTTTGGTCCTCCCCAATTGCACTTCCGAAATTCTCCTTGGACTACCCTGGCTTCAACTTCATTCCCCAACCCTGGATTGGTCCACTGGGGAGATCAAGAGTTGGGGGCCCTCTTGTTTCAAGGACTGCCTAAAACCGGTTCCCAGTACCCCTTGCCGTGACTCTGTGGTTCCTCCTGTAACCGGTCTCCCTAAGGCCTATATGGACTTTGCGGATGTTTTTTGCAAAAAACAAGCTGAGACTCTACCTCCTCACAGGCCTTATGATTGTCCTATTGACCTCCTCCCGGGCACTACTCCACCCCGGGGCAGAATTTATCCTCTGTCCGCCCCAGAGACTCTTGCCATGTCTGAATACATCCAGGAAAATTTAAAAAAGGGCTTTCTCCGTAAATCCTCCTCTCCTGCCGGAGCCGGATTTTTCTTTGTGTCCAAAAAAGATAGCTCTCTACGTCCTTGCATTGACTACCGCGGTCTTAATAAAATCACGGTTAAGAACCGCTACCCCCTACCCCTCATCTCTGAACTCTTTGATCGCCTCCAAGGTGCCCACATCTTTACCAAACTGGACTTAAGGGGTGCTTATAATCTCATCCGCATCAGAGAGGGGGATGAATGGAAAACGGCATTTAACACTAGAGATGGACACTTTGAGTATCTGGTCATGCCCTTTGGCCTGTGCAACGCCCCTGCCGCCTTCCAAGACTTTGTTAATGAAATTTTTCGTGATCTCTTATACTCCTGTGTTGTTGTATATCTGGACGATATCCTGATTTTTTCTGCCAATCTAGAAGAACACCGCCAGCATGTCCGTATGGTTCTTCAGAGACTTCGTGACAATCAACTTTATGCCAAGATAGAGAAATGTCTGTTTGAATGCCAATCTCTTCCTTTCCTAGGATACTTGGTCTCTGGCCAGGGACTACAAATGGATCCAGACAAACTCTCTGCCGTCTTAGATTGGCCACGCCCCTCCGGACTCCGTGCTATCCAACGTTTTTTGGGGTTCGCCAATTATTACAGGCAATTTATTCCACATTTTTCTACCGTTGTGGCTCCTATCGTGGCTTTAACCCAAAAAAATGCCGATCCCAAGTCTTGGCCTCCTCAAGCGGAAGACGCCTTTAAACGGCTCAAGTCTGCCTTTTCTTCGGCTCCCGTGCTCTCCAGACCTGACCCATCTAAACCCTTCCTATTGGAGGTTGATGCCTCCTCTGTAGGAGCTGGAGCGGTCCTTCTACAAAAAAATTCTTCCGGGCATGCTGTTACTTGTGGTTTTTTTTCTAGGACCTTCTCTCCGGCGGAGAGGAACTACTCCATCGGGGATCGAGAGCTTCTAGCCATTAAATTAGCACTTGAGGAATGGAGGCATCTGCTGGAGGGATCAAGATTTCCAGTTATTATTTACACCGATCACAAGAACCTCTCCTACCTCCAGTCTGCCCAACGGCTGAATCCTCGCCAGGCCAGGTGGTCTCTGTTCTTTGCCCGATTTAATTTTGAAATTCACTTTCGGCCTGCCGATAAGAACATTAGGGCCGATGCTCTCTCTCGTTCCTCGGATGCTTCGGAAGTTGAACTCTCTCCGCAACACATCATTCCTCCTGACTGCCTGATTTCCACTTCTCCAGCCTCCATCAGGCAAACTCCTCCAGGAAAGACCTTCGTCTCTCCACGCCAACGCCTCGGAATCCTCAAATGGGGTCACTCCTCCCATCTCGCAGGTCATGCAGGCATCAAGAAATCTGTGCAACTCATCTCTCGCTTCTATTGGTGGCCGACTCTGGAGACGGATGTCGTGGACTTTGTGCGAGCCTGCACTGTCTGTGCCCGGGATAAGACTCCTCGCCAGAAGCCCGCTGGTTTTCTTCATCCTCTGCCTGTCCCCGAACAGCCTTGGTCTCTGATTGGTATGGATTTTATTACTGACTTACCCCCATCCCGTGGCAACACTGTTATTTGGGTGGTCGTTGATCGATTCTCCAAAATGGCACATTTCATCCCTCTTCCTGGTCTTCCTTCAGCGCCTCAGTTGGCTAAACAATTTTTTGTACACATTTTTCGTCTTCACGGGTTGCCCACACAGATCGTCTCGGATAGAGGCGTCCAATTCGTGTCAAAATTCTGGAGGGCTCTCTGTAAACAACTCAAGATTAAATTAAACTTTTCTTCTGCATATCATCCTCAATCCAATGGACAAGTAGAAAGAATTAACCAGGTCTTGGGTGATTATTTACGACATTTTGTTTCCTCCCGCCAGGATGATTGGGCAGATCTTCTACCATGGGCCGAATTCTCGTATAACTTCAGAGTCTCTGAATCTTCCTCCAAATCCCCATTTTTCGTGGTGTACGGCCGTCACCCTCTTCCCCCCCTCCCTACCCCCTTGCCCTCTGGTCTGCCCGCTGTGGATGAAATTTCTAGTGATCTTTCCACCATATGGAGAGAGACCCAAAATTCTCTCTTACAGGCTTCATCACGCATGAAGAAGTTTGCGGATAAGAAAAGAAGAGCTCCTCCCATTTTTTCTCCTGGAGACAAGGTATGGCTCTCCGCTAAATATGTCCGCTTCCGTGTCCCTAGCTACAAGTTGGGACCACGCTATCTTGGTCCTTTCAAAATTTTGTGCCAGATTAATCCTGTCTCTTACAAACTTCTTCTTCCTTCTTCTCTTCGTATTCCTAATGCCTTTCACGTTTCTCTTCTTAAACCACTTATCATCAACCGTTTCTCTCCCAAACTTGTTTCCCCCACTCCTGTTTCCGGCTCCTCGGACATCTTCTCCGTCAAAGAGATTCTGGCATCCAAGAAGGTCAGAGGGAAAACCTTTTTTTTAGTTGATTGGGAGGGTTGTGGTCCAGAAGAGAGATCCTGGGAACCTGAGGACAATATTCTAGACAAAAGTCTGGTCCTCAGGTTCTCAGGCTCTAAGAAGAGGGGGAGACCCAAGGGGGGGGGTACTGTTACGCCGAGCGCTCCGGGTCCCCGCTCCTCCCCGGAGCGCTCGCTACACTCTCCTCACTGCAGCGCTCCGGTCAGATCCACTGACCTGGGGCGCTGCGATACCGCCTCCAGCCGGGATGCGATTCGCGATGCGGGTGGCGCCCGCTCGCGATGCGCACCCCGGCTCCCGTACCTGACTCGCTCTCCGTCGGTCCTGTCCCGGCGCGCGCGGCCCCGCTCCCTAGGGCGCGCGCGCGCCGGGTCTTTGCGATTTAAAGGGCCACTGCGCCGCTGATTGGCGCAGTGGTTCCAATTAGTATGTTCACCTGTGCACTCCTTATTTATACCTCACTCCCCCTGCACTCCCTCGCCGGATCTTGTTGCCATTGTGCCAGTGAAAGCGTTTCCTTGTGTGTTCCTAGCCTGTGTTCCAGACCTCCTGCCGTTGCCCCTGACTACGATCCTTGCTGCCTGCCCCGACCTTCTGCTACGTCCGACCTTGCTTCTGTCTACTCCCTTGTACCGCGCCTATCTTCAGCAGTCAGAGAGGTTGAGCCGTTGCTAGTGGATACGACCTGGTCACTACCGCCGCAGCAAGACCATCCCGCTTTGCGGCGGGCTCTGGTGAAAACCAGTAGTGACTTAGAACCGATCCACTAGCACGGTCCACGCCAATCCCTCTCTGGCACAGAGGATCCACTACCTGCCAGCCGGCATCGTGACACCAATCATGCTGAATCTGCCTGAAAACTTTTGTACCATTGGTATTATACCCCGGATCGACTGTCTAAGATATACCCTTGAACGGACCCTACCTGCTGGAGGTGTGGCGCTCAAGTGGGGACCTTCCTACATATTTGGTGGACATGCAGTGCCTTAATGCTCTTCTGGTCTAGAGTTCTCCACCTACTCCATGATGTTCTGGACATAGTTATCCCCTGGGGTCCGGACTTTGCTTTACTCTCCAATCACATTGTTGACCTCCCTAATCAATGCAAAACTATCGCATTTCACATTCTTACGGCTGCTCGTCTTCTTATTGCCTCTTCATGGAAGTCCAAACACGCTCCAGACTTTGCCCAGTTGCGGGCCAAGATAACATATGCATGTGAAATTGAGAGAATCATAGCCCGCAGACAGGGCAAGGAACAGAACTTTATTCAATTGTGGGACAGATGGTTGCGGTATATTGCCCGTAACCAACTAGCCGCTCAGTGATGAAGTGCCCAATCTCCGCTTTGCTTTAGTTTTTTTTTTTGTATTTTTCTTTTTTTACTTGGTTGTGCTCTCTTACTAGGGTCCATCTCAATTAGTTGCTCACTAACCATGCTCCTGGGCTTGACATTGTTCACTACCACTTGCTTACAGTACTGTCACGATGCCGGCTGGCAGGTAGTGGATCCTCTGTGCCAGAGAGGGATTGGCGTGGACCGTGCTAGTGGACCGGTTCTAAGCCACTACTGGTTTTCACCAGAGCCCGCCGCAAAGCGGGATGGTCTTGCTGCGGCGGTAGTGACCAGGTCGTATCCACTAGCAACGGCTCACCTCTCTGGCTGCTGAAGATAGGCGCGGTACAAGGGAGTAGGCAGAAGCAAGGTCGGACGTAGCAGAAGGTCGGGGCAGGCAGCAAGGATCGTAGTCAGGGGCAACGGCAGAAGGTCTGGAAACACAGGCAAGGAACACACAAGGAACGCTTTCACTGGCACTAAGGCAACAAGATCCGGCAAGGGAGTGCAAGGGAAGTGAGGTAATATAGGGAAGTGCACAGGTGATTACCCTAATTGGAACCACTGCGCCAATCAGCGGCGCAGTGGCCCTTTAAATCGCAGAGACCCGGCGCGCGCGCGCCCTAGGGAGCGGGGCCGCGCGCGCCGGGACAGAACAGACGGGGAGCGAGTCAGGTAGGGGAGCCGGGGTGCGCATCGCGAGCGGGCGCTACCCGCATCGCGAATCGCATCCCGGCTGGCAGCGGGATCGCAGCGCCCCGGGTCAGAGGACGTGACCGGAGCGCTGCAGCGGAGAGAGTGAAGCGAGCGCTCCGGGGAGGAGCGGGGACCCGGAGAGCTCGGCGTAACAGTACCCCCCCCCTTGGGTCTCCCCCTCTTCTTGGAGCCTGAGAACCTGAGGAGCAGACTTTTGTCAAGGATGTTGTCCTCAGGTTCCCAGGATCTCTCTTCAGGACCACAACCCTCCCAGTCTACTAAAAAAAAATTTTTCCCTCTGACCTTTTTGGCAGCCAAAATTTCCTTGACCGAGAAGACGTCCGAGGAGCCGGAAACAGGAGTGGGAGGAACAGATTTGGGAGAAAAACGGTTGAGGATGAGTGGTTTGAGAAGAGAGACGTGAAAGGCATTAGGGATACGAAGAGAAGGAGGAAGAAGAAGTTTATAAGAGACAGGATTAATTTGACACAAAATTTTGAAAGGACCAAGATAGCGGGGTCCCAACTTGTAGCTAGGGACACGGAAGCGGACATATTTAGCGGAGAGCCATACCTTGTCTCCAGGGGAAAAAACGGGGGGAGCTCTTCTTTTCTTATCCGCGAACCTCTTCATGCGTGAAGAAGCCTGTAAGAGAGAATTTTGGGTCTCTCTCCATATAATGGAAAGGTCACGAGAAATTTCATCCACAGCGGGCAGACCAGAGGGCAAGGGGGTAGGGAGGGGGGGGAAGAGGGTGACGGCCGTACACCACGAAAAATGGGGATTTGGAGGAAGATTCAGAGACCCTGAAGTTATACGAGAATTCGGCCCATGGAAGGAGATCTGCCCAGTCATCCTGGCGGGAGGAAACAAAATGTCGCAAATAATCACCCAAGATCTGGTTAATTCTTTCTACTTGTCCATTGGACTGGGGATGATATGCAGAGGAAAAATTTAATTTAATCTTGAGTTGTTTACAGAGAGCCCTCCAGAATTTAGACACGAATTGGACACCTCTATCCGAGACAATCTGCGTAGGCAACCCGTGAAGACGAAAAATGTGTACAAAAAATTGTTTAGCCAACTGAGGCGCAGAAGGAAGACCAGGAAGAGGGATGAAATGTGCCATTTTGGAGAATCGATCAACGACCACCCAAATAACAGTGTTGCCACGGGAAGGGGGTAAATCAGTAATAAAATCCATACCAATCAGAGACCAAGGCTGTTCGGGGACAGGCAGAGGATGAAGAAAACCAGCGGGCTTCTGGCGAGGAGTCTTATCCCGGGCACAGATAGTGCAGGCTCGCACAAAGTCCCCAACATCCGTCTCCAGAGTCGGCCACCAATAGAAGCGGGAGATGAGTTGCACAGATTTCTTGATGCCCGCATGACCTGCGAGATGGGAGGAGTGACCCCATTTGAGGATTCCGAGGCGTTGGCGTGGAGAAACAAAGGTCTTCCCTGGAGGAGTCTGCCTGATGGAGGCAGGAGAAGTGGAGATCAGGCAGTCAGGTGGAATGATGTGTTGCGGAGGGAGATCAACTTCTGAGGCATCCGAGGAACGAGAGAGAGCATCGGCCCTAATGTTCTTATCGGCAGGACGAAAGTGAATCTCAAAATTAAATCGGGCAAAGAACAGAGACCACCGGGCCTGGCGAGGATTCAGCCGTTGGGCAGACTGGAGGTAGGAGAGGTTCTTGTGGTCGGTGTAGATAATAACAGGAGAACTTGATCCCTCCAGCAGATGCCTCCATTCCTCAAGTGCTAATTTAATGGCTAGAAGCTCTCGATCCCCGATGGAGTAGTTCCTCTCCGCTGGAGAGAAGGTCCTAGAGAAAAAACCACAAGTGACAGCATGCCCGGAAGAATTTTTTTGTAGAAGAACAGCTCCAGCTCCCACTGAGGAGGCATCAACCTCCAATAGGAAGGGTTTGGAAGGGTCAGGTCTGGAGAGGACGGGAGCCGAAGAAAAGGCAGACTTGAGTCGTTTAAAGGCGTCTTCTGCTTGAGGAGGCCAGGACTTGGGATCAGCACTTTTTTTGGTTAAAGCCACGATAGGAGCCACAATGGTAGAAAAATGTGGAATAAATTGCCTGTAATAATTGGCGAACCCCAAAAAGCGTTGGATAGCACGGAGTCCGGAGGGGCGTGGCCAATCTAAGACGGCAGAGAGTTTGTCTGGATCCATCTGTAGTCCCTGGCCAGAGACCAAATATCCTAGAAAAGGAAGAGATTGGCATTCAAACAGACATTTCTCAATTTTGGCATAGAGTTGGTTGTCACGAAGTCTCTGAAGAACCATACGGACATGCTGGCGGTGTTCTTCTAGATTGGCAGAAAAAATTAGGATATCGTCCAGATATACAACAACACAGGAGTATAACAGATCACGAAAAATTTCATTGACAAAGTCTTGGAAGACGGCAGGGGCGTTGCACAGTCCAAAGGGCATGACCAGATACTCAAAGTGTCCATCTCTGGTGTTAAATGCCGTTTTCCACTCGTCCCCCTCTCTGATGCGGATGAGGTTATAGGCGCCTCTTAAGTCCAATTTAGTGAAGATGTGGGCACCTTGGAGGCGATCAAAGAGTTCAGAGATGAGGGGTAAGGGGTAGCGGTTCTTAACCGTGATTTTATTAAGACCGCGGTAGTCAATGCAAGGACGTAGGGAGCCATCTTTTTTGGACACAAAGAAAAATCCGGCTCCGGCAGGAGAGGAGGATTTACGGATAAAGCCCTTCTTTAGATTCTCCTGGACGTATTCGGACATGGCAAGAGTCTCTGGGGCAAAGAGAGGATAAATTCTGCCCCGGGGTGGAGTAGTACCCGGGAGGAGGTCGATAGGGCAATCATAAGGCCTGTGAGGAGGTAGTGTCTCAGCTTGTTTTTTGCAGAAAACATCCGCGAAGTCCATATAGGCCTTAGGGAGACCGGTTACTGGAGGAACCACAGAGTTACGGCAAGGGTTACTGGGAACCGGTTTTAGACAGTTCTTGGAACAAGAGGACCCCCAACTCTTGATCTCCCCAGTGGACCAATCCAGGGTAGGGGAATGAAGTTGAAGCCAGGGAAGTCCAAGGAGAATTTCCGAGGTGCAATTGGGGAGGACCAAAAGTTCAATCCTCTCATGATGAGATCCGATGCTCATAAGAAGGGGCTCCGTGCGGAAACGTATGGTACAGTCCAATCTTTCATTATTTACACAATTGATGTAGAGGGGTCTGGCGAGACTGGTCACCGGGATGTTGAACCTGTTGACGAGAGAGGCCAAAATAAAATTTCCTGCAGATCCAGAGTCCAAGAAGGCCACAGCAGGGAAGGAGAAGGCAGAGGCAGACATCCGCACAGGCACAGTAAGACGTGGAGAAGCAGAGTAGACATCAAGGACTGTCTCACCTTTGTGCGGAGTCAGCGTACGTCTTTCCAGGCGGGGAGGACGGATAGGACAATCCCTCAGGAAGTGTTCGGTACTAGCACAGTACAGGCAGAGGTTCTCCATACGGCGTCGTGTCCTCTCTTGAGATGTCAGGCGAGACCGGTCGACCTGCATAGCCTCCACGGCGGGAGGCACAGGAACAGATTGCAGGGGACCAGAGGAGAGAGGAGCCGAGGAGACGAAACGCCTCGTGCGAACAGAGTCCATATCTTGGCGGAGTTCCTGGCGCCTTTCAGAAAAACGCATGTCAATGCGAGTGGCTAGGTGAATGAGTTCATGTAGATTAGCAGGGATTTCTCGTGCGGCCAGAACATCTTTAATGTTGCTGGATAGGCCTTTTTTGAAGGTCGCGCAGAGGGCCTCATTATTCCAGGACAATTCTGAAGCAAGTGTACGGAATTGTACGGCATACTCGCCAACGGAAGAATTACCCTGGACCAGGTTCAACAGGGCAGTCTCAGCAGAAGAGGCTCGGGCAGGTTCCTCAAAGACACTTCGGATTTCCGAGAAGAAGGAGTGTACAGAGGCAGTGACGGGGTCATTGCGGTCCCAGAGCGGTGTGGCCCATGACAGGGCTTTTCCGGACAGAAGACTGACTACGAAAGCCACCTTAGACCTTTCAGTGGGAAACAGGTCCGACATCATCTCCAGATGCAGGGAACATTGGGAAAGAAAGCCACGGCAAAACTTAGAGTCCCCATCAAATTTATCCGGCAAGGATAAGCGTATCCCAGGAGCGGCCACTCGCTGCGGAGGAGGTGCAGGAGCTGGCGGAGGAGATGACTGCTGAAGCTGTGGTAGTAACTGTTGTAGCATAACGGTCAGTTGAGACAGCTGTTGGCCTTGTTGCGCTATCTGTTGTGACTGCTGGGCGACCACCGTGGTGAGGTCAGCGACAACTGGCAGAGGAACTTCAGCGGGATCCATGGCCGGATCTACTGTCACGATGCCGGCTGGCAGGTAGTGGATCCTCTGTGCCAGAGAGGGATTGGCGTGGACCGTGCTAGTGGACCGGTTCTAAGCCACTACTGGTTTTCACCAGAGCCCGCCGCAAAGCGGGATGGTCTTGCTGCGGCGGTAGTGACCAGGTCGTATCCACTAGCAACGGCTCACCTCTCTGGCTGCTGAAGATAGGCGCGGTACAAGGGAGTAGGCAGAAGCAAGGTCGGACGTAGCAGAAGGTCGGGGCAGGCAGCAAGGATCGTAGTCAGGGGCAACGGCAGAAGGTCTGGAAACACAGGCAAGGAACACACAAGGAACGCTTTCACTGGCACTAAGGCAACAAGATCCGGCAAGGGAGTGCAAGGGAAGTGAGGTAATATAGGGAAGTGCACAGGTGATTACCCTAATTGGAACCACTGCGCCAATCAGCGGCGCAGTGGCCCTTTAAATCGCAGAGACCCGGCGCGCGCGCGCCCTAGGGAGCGGGGCCGCGCGCGCCGGGACAGAACAGACGGGGAGCGAGTCAGGTAGGGGAGCCGGGGTGCGCATCGCGAGCGGGCGCTACCCGCATCGCGAATCGCATCCCGGCTGGCAGCGGGATCGCAGCGCCCCGGGTCAGAGGACGTGACCGGAGCGCTGCAGCGGAGAGAGTGAAGCGAGCGCTCCGGGGAGGAGCGGGGACCCGGAGCGCTCGGCGTAACAAGTACGTGTTGACATATGTGACAAAGCATTTATTCTAAGGGTTGTGCACCTTCTCCTCTCCCCTCCCTTCCTCCCCTTGTCGGTATCCCTTGTTTGCTTCTTTCCTCACCCTCTCTCCCTTATCTTAGTTTGATAGGCTGTATTGTAACCTGTGTGGTCGTCCATCCACATGCTATGCCTGTTTTATGCTTTATATACCTGTAAAACCTGATAAATAAAGTTTTGAAAAAAAAAACTTAATAAGAATATTCAAAATGAAAGAATGAGAATAAAAAACTTTGAGAAAGAATTAAAGCTAAATCTATGAAACTCAAACAGGACAGATAAGATTACTCCACGAATTGTCTACACGCAGATAAAAAAAAAAAAAAAAAAAAAAAGGAAAGAGAGTCCACCAATACTTTCTCTACCCCGAACCCTTTGCAAGAAAATGCAAACAAACAGGCTTCCAAAACCAGTTTAAAGGTCAACGCAGACCCCTAAAAAAATGGAACCTCAGAAAAATGTACGTACATTCAGGAATTCTAATTTCTAAAACAAAACACTCCCAGTAAAAGAAAAGAGAAATCCTCTAAGACAACAGTGAAGAGCTTCCCACAACCACTGAGAACACCCCACTAGAAAACCCAAAGCCTTCTGCACACTCAATGCCAAACCTACAGAACTCACCAACTTTCCTCCACGACTCCATCTTTTCAGTGTATGATCATACCCCCTTTGATTCCAAACTTCAGGCAACATTACAGGAACCCATAAGCTCTCCATTTGATCCCTATGAAAATGAGGACATCACCATCATTCCAAACTCATCCAATACCACAGAATGGCACCTACCAGTAGTAAATACACCTGTGGATCTTATCTCTCCATTAAATGGGCACTCTCATTAAAAATTTTTTGCTATTGCACGCCTTATGGTAAATGAAAAATATTTCTAATATACTTTGTTTAAAAAAAAATGAAGTTTTCTATGCTTTATTTGTGCTTAAAAAAGCTCAAGAGCACATTTTCCCCCAACTCATACACAGACTTTGGACCAAAGTCCAAACACAGGAAGTGCCACCTGGAGTGCTAAGGGTGGGGGGGGGGGGGTGTCCAACCAACAGCATATGGCAGTTATGTGTGAGAGGAGCTATGATTGGATGAGGCTGAACACCCCCCCCCCCCCCTCAGCACTCCAGGCGGCACTTCCTGTGTGTGGACTTTGGTCCACAGTCTGTGTATGAGTTGGGGGAAAATGTGCTCTTGAGCTTTTTTAAGCACAAATAAAACATAGAAAACTTCTTTTTTTTTTTAAACAAAGTATATTAGAAATATTTTTCATTTACCATAAGGAGTGCAATAGCAAAACTTAGTTTTAATGAGAGTGACCCTTTAAGCATCTCTTCCCAGATTTCTTTTTTAGGATTTCCCCCACCAGGACCCCCTCCCTCATTACCACTACAGATGGAATCTCCGCAACTAAACAAAATCACCAAATACTTTCAGCCGACACTCACAGGAACCCCAAATACCCTAAAACTTCAACCAAAAGAAAAGGAGGACCAGAGGAACCAGAGGGGGAAAACGAAAAACAGAAACCATAAGATTGCAGACTCAAACCCCAAAGAAGAACAAAATGAAGTAATCAAAATCTTCAACCTATCCATCCATCTACTCTCTACATCTCTAGTGCTGAACATTCACTCCTTGCAAAAGGGTTATCATTTTTTCCAACTCAATCTTCTAAGGATTTCGATCTTTTTATAGATCTGAATACTTTTATCTTGAAGTTGACATTTAAAAGACATTTTGAATTATAAAAAAGAAAAAGCAACCTTACACCATCAACAACATATGTTCAACAAAACCCCTACACGCATCGGACACTGATAGATTCCAATTCCCCGTCTCGATTGCCTTGAGCGGGCTCCTCATGGTCATACAGCAGTGGTTGAGCTTGGAGCTGGAATCGCCTCGGGAAGGTAAGTTATTTTCTATACTTCGTTCGTGCCTGTGCTGTGTGGTTTTGTTCTTACTGTTCTTTTTTCTTTTTCTTTTGCTTCTTCTTCCTCCTTTCTTCTTCCTCTTTCTCTCCGCTCTAGTTTTCCCCTTCCCCTTTTTCCTCTTCTTCATCCTTCCCCCCTCCTTCCGTCCCTGCCTTTCCTGCCTCGTGTTTGCTCATTCCTCCCCTGTTGCCTCCCTAGACCTCCCCCCTCTTCCCTTTCCCCCCCCCCCCCCTGAAGAGGGTTGATGTTTGCTTGTTCGGATTGCCAATGGCAGGTTTTCTGTTGTACTTGAGTACCTGTTGTTCCGATTGTTCTTCTGTGTTTCATTGACATGCCTCTCTTATGTAATATTGCCTGTCATTTGCTGTCATATTGCGTATATTTTTTTATGTGCATGAAAATTGAATAAAACATATTATTTGAAAAAAAAACAAAAAACTAAATGCATCAACCAGTAAAGGGAAAGTCACAATTCTACCACCACCACAATAAAGTGGACCATCTCCACACCTTTTACAGTATTGTTCTGGAAGAACTCACTAGCCTGCCCACTACAGCACCTCACCAACTTACCAACAACAAGCTGTCAAAAGAAGAATCCAGAGCACTAAAATCCCTCAAAGAGAATCGGGACATATTCATCCGCAGTGCGGACAAAGGAGGAGGAGTAATATATCAGAACGGGATCGATTACCTAGCTGAAGCCAACTGTATCCTATCTGACACTTCATACTACACAAAACTATCTGAAGATCCCTCTCCCACATATATCCCAGAGTTATCACAACTGATCTCCATAAAACTTGAAATCTATAAGACAAACAAATCAACTTCCTACTAGAAGGCTTGGAATTAATTCTAACCCATAATGTGTTTAGCCACGAGGGCAGTCTCTTTTACCATAAACGTGGTACAGCAATGGGGACCTGTGCGGCTCCCAGTTACGCAAATCTCTTTATGGGGGAATTTGAGTCAATCTACATCCATGGATTGTCAGAATTTTACATAGACATCATCACTACATCACTGCAAGAGGTACATTGATGACTTGCTTATTATTTGGGGAGGAGGATTAGAGCGAGCAGAGAATTTCATACAACACCTGAATGATAATAACTGGGGACTCAAATTCAGCCCAAACGTCAACCAGGAGTCCATAGTGTTCCTGGACCTCCAGGTGAGCCACCAAGGAAGCAAAATTTAAACATGCACCCATTTCCAAGAGGTGGACATGAACAGTTTTGGGGATTTTAAGAGCGCCCACTATAAAATCTGGCTCAAAAACATCCAGTTTAGCTAGTACCGTAGAATCCATAGGAATTGCACTCAGGTGAGCGACTTGGAATTTGCAGTCCAAAATACTGCAAAAATGGTTCAAACAGAAGAACTACCCCGCCGCCATCCTGAAAGATGCCTTCACCCGCAATTCATCCAACAGCCAAACCTCCTTATTACCACTACCTACCAATACCATCGTTCAGGAAACAAGTCCATCTACCCAGCAAACCAAAAGATGTACTGACACAAACTCAGAATTCGCAACAAATTTCATTACAACGTATAATTGGTCACATAACGACATCAAATTTTCAAAAAGAACTGGCACATCCTTCTTCAGGAGCCAGTCCTCAAGAAACTTATCCCTCCAGCACCCGGATTCCCCTTCGGGAGGGCAAAGACTCTACGCAACATCTTGGGACCAAGCTGCTTAAGAAAAACAAATCAAAAATCATCCCAGCAAATTCTGGCTCCACTACCTACAGGCGCATACAAATGTGGACAAAAAGGGTGCCTTTGCTGTGCGAGTATAACCCACAAAACAGTTTCACCTCTAATACCACATCTACTACCTTGCCTATAAAAACCGCCTAGACTGCAGCTCCACCAATGTTCTATACCTCATTGAGTGCAAATGTAGAGTACAGTACATCGGGAGAACTACTCAAACATTACGAAAACGCCTGAATGGCCACCGTTATAATCATCTCAAACAATGCGTTTCTTGTCATCTTACCGAAAAACACAATAAGGACTTTTCATCCATCCTCATCACACCCATCAAACAGATTCCTCAAGACACGGACAACAGAATTGGAACTCTGAACAGAAGAGAGGCCTATTGGACATTCAAAATGCGTTGCCTACACCCCGACGGACTAAATGTATGCATATAGAAACATAGAATGTGTCATCAGATAAGAACCATTTTGGCCCATCTAATCTGCCCAATAATCTGAATACTATGAATAGTCCCTGGCCCTATCTTATATGAAGGATAGCCTTATGCTTATCCCATGCATGCTTAAACTCCTTCACTGTTTTTGCAGCGACCACTTCTACAGGAAGGCTATTCCATGCATCCACTACTCTCTCAGTAAAGTAATACTTCCTGATATTACTTTTAAACCTTTGCCCCCCTAATTTTAAGCTATTTCCTCTTGTAGTTTTTCTTCTTTTAAATATGCTCTCCTCCTTTACTGTGTTAATTTCCTTCATGTATTTAAAAGTCTCTATCATATCCCCTCTGTCTCTTCTTTCTTCCAAGCTTTACATGTTAAGGTCCTTTCACCTTTCCTGGTAAGAACTTTGATTATTGTTCATACAGGGGTACATATACACACACCTTCTGTATGTCCATGTCCCACACATCCCCCCCATATATCCCTTCCCCCATCATCCATCCCCACCCCAGTTCTTGTTTGTTTATACCGATCCTACAAGATTCTGGCATCTCACAGTATATAATCTTGACCCCCTTAGCATTTCTAGTCCAATAATAATACACCCTTTTAGTGTTATTTAATATACATATGCCACCACTCCATACCCTCTGCTCCCTAATTTCCGCAATCAAAATACTAGGGACAACACACCTTTCTATTAATTTATATATTTTCATATATATTCCCAATTCCCCCACATCTCACTGCACACATCCATCTTACTCCAATTTATGACATCATCTTAGCCCCAACTTGCTCTATTTTACATATACCAGAGCCCTTACTGTCACTATTCATACTAAACACACCATCTTGTACAGGGCTCTAGTCCTACAGTAATGCATGGGAACTGAGTTCCTGCGCTTTTTCCACAGCAGGAACACCATTCCCATTAGCAAAAGTCCTGCAGGACCAGCCTTTGAGTGGAAATCTTGGGTGAATTCCCTCACTTTTTTTCCCAGGACTTGACCCCTGATCTTGTACCATAATACATATGTCAGCCTTTTTATATAACCATCACATATATTCCAGTACATACGCATCACATGTGCGCATTACTGTATTACATGTGCTAACTCTCGCATCCTATGTGCACACCACTTTTATAATGCGCTAGTTTTCACTTGCAGCTTAGCGTCCTCAGTTTCCTGGCACTGCTCCCCCAACCGGAAGTGACGTATTGGCATCATAGACGTGCTCCCGGCAAACGCTGCCAGACCACGCCAGCACACCGTTGTTACAGGATTCCCTACCAGGTATTCCTATCCACCTCATGTTTTCCACCCTCAGATCTTCTCCCCATGCTCCCTCTCGCAATTTCAGCACTCCTTTTCTAAAGATCTACATTGGATTGGTAAGTGACTAATAGTAATCTTGATACTGTCTGCATATACAAATCAGCATTCCTTCTACTGACACAGTGAGCTTAAAGGGTAGCTCCCACCATCAAGATTTTTTTTCTGTCCCTGCCTATTGCACTTCTATCCCTAACACCCTCCCTGCCTTTATTTTATTTTTTTTACTATTTTTAAAATGGCATTTAGTCTGCCTGGTAGTGTGTTCACTACCAGGCAGACTTCCCCAGCAGGCACCACGTCACTGATGCCTGCTGGGGCCGGCACTTCCGCCCTTAGTTCTCCTAACAGGGTGCCTCCAGCTGTTTCACCACTACAACTCCCAGCATGCCCTGACATCTATTGGCTGTCAGGGCATGCTGGGAGTTGTAGTGGTAAAACAACTGGAGGCACCCAGGACAGGAGTTTCATGGGGGAAGGAGTGAGCCAGGAGCCGATGCGGGAGGGACGGGTACGGGGGAGACTCTTCCTGCCGCTCGGTAAGCAAACCCAAACACCCCCCCCCCCGTACCTTGCAGCAGTGCCCCCCATCCCCCCCGCACCTTGCAGCAGCGCCCCCCATCCCCCCGCACCTTGCAGCAGCTCCCCCCATCCCCCCGTACCTTGGAGCAGCTCCCCCCATCCCCCCCGTACCTTGGAGCAGCACTCCCCACACCTTCCTGGAGCAGCCAACCCCCCGCGCCGCCCGCACCTTGCAGCAGGGCCGTCGGCGAGTGCGGGAAGCCGATGCGCAGCCCTGGCTGTTACTGCGCCTGCGCAAAATTTCGACTGATGCCCTGCCGGAATCAGTCGGAATTTTGCAGTGACGTCACTCCGCACTGCATTCGGCCACTAGGAGGGCGCCCCCGAGTGGCCGAATTTCAAATTGCTTTTAAAATGTTTTAAAAACATTTTTTTTTTAAATAAAAGTATATTAGAGATATGTTGTAGTACTTAAGTACTACAACATATCAAAAATAATTTTTCATGACAGTGCCCATTTAAATATGCTCATCTGCTGCTGCATTTTTCACCCTAAATCGCCATACCTTTACTTAAAGGGGTACTCCGGTGGAAACCATTTTTTTTAATCACCTGGTGCCAGAAAGTTAAACAGATTTGTAAATGACTTGCATTAAAAAATCTTCCAGTACTTTTTAGCAGCTGTATGCTACAAAGGAAATTCTTTTCTTTTTGATTTTCTTTTTTGTCTTGTCCACAGAGCTCTCTGCTGACACCTCTGTCTGTGTCAGGAACTGTCCATAGCAGCATAGGTTTGTAATGGGGATTTTCTCCTGCTTTGGACAGTTCCTGATACGGGCATCAGGTGTCAGCAGGGAGCAATGTGGACAAGACAAAAAAGGAATTAAAAAGGAACAGAATTTCCTCTGTAGCATACAGCTGCTAAAAAGTACTGGAAGGGTGAAGATGTTTTAATAGAAATAATTTACAAATGAAATCATTTACAAATCTGTATCTGGCACCAGTTGATTTAAAAAAAATTATGTTTTCCACTGGAGTACCCCTTTAAGTATATTTTACCTACCTTACATGAATTGAACTTCATAAATGTATACTTAACCCTGCACCGCACATACAGTGGTCCCTCAACATACGATGGTAATTCGTTCCAAACGAGCCATCGTTTGTCGAATCCATCGTATGTTGAGGGATTCGTGCAATGTTAAGTATAGGAAGCTGTACTCACCTGTCCCCGCTGCTCCGGACCGCGTCCCGCCGCTCCCGATGGTGACCCCAGACCTCCGTTTGGCTCTCCTGGTCTTCTCCGGTCCTCTGCTGGGCTCTCCAGGTCTTCTCTGGTCCTCCGCTGTCTTCTGCAAGGCCTTACTGGGCCTGCGTAGCGACGTCATTACGCCACTGCGTACGCTGTTCCTATTGGATGGCGGGACGGTGTGCGCAACAGCGTATTGACGTCACCGGAGAGGGCCGAGAAGACACCGGAGGACCAGCGCTGGACCCGAAGGGCACCCCGGAGCATCATGGAGGGGTAAGTAATACTCACCGCACCACACGGGGAACATTAAGCTGCTATCCGGCAGCAGCTTAAGCATTTTTCGCTGACGGATAGCACTTAATGCGATGGCCCCGACATAAAAAAGCATCTGAGAGGCCATCATATGTCGATTTGATCATATGTCGGGGCCATCGTAGGTCGGGGGGTCACTGTATTCAGTTCTGTTGGGTACAAATGGTTACATATCATGCTGACTATCTTTTTTGGACTCAAATCTAAAACTTTTGGTCATGTGATCATATATTTTATATAATACTCATTTTGTATAACACGACCAACCTTTCTGTGATATTTGCTACATACACATTAGCATTTATTTGCACCCAGATATATGAATTTGTATATGTTTTTATTTCAATCATGTTTCTACAAGATATTTTATTCTTCTTAGTGCTAATTTTATGTACATACTAGCTGAGAACCCGGCGTTTCCCGGTTTTTCCTTCCTAATCCTTGTTGGGGAGGAAATAAACAAAGGAGGAAGCTTTTGACTTCATAACCCATCCTCATATATTGTTGTCATATCCCAACCCCATATACCATCCTCCTATCCCGACCTCCTATCCTGACCTCCTATCCCATCATCATATCTCGACCTCCTATCCCGACCTCCTATCCTGTCCTCCTATCCCGTCCTCCTATCCCGACCTACTATCCCAACCTCCTATCCCGACCTCCTATCCAGTCCTTCTATCCTGTCCTCCTATTTCGACCTCCTATCCCGAGCCTCCTATCCCGACCTCCTATGTCGTCCTCCTATCAAGACCTCCTATCTGACCTCCTATGCCGACCTCCTATCCCAACCTTCTATCCCGACATACTATCCTCTCCTCCTATCCAGTCCATCTATCTTGACCTCCTATCCCGTCCTCCTATGTCATCCTCCTATCTCGACCTCCTATCTCGACCTCCTATCCCGTCCTCCTATCCCGACCTCCTATCCTGTCCTCCTATTTTGACCTCCTATGTCGACCTCTTATCCTGGCCTCCTGTCCCGGTCCTCCTGTCCCGGTCCTCCTGTCCCGGTCCTCCTATCCCGTCCTCCTGTCCCGGTCCTCCTATCCTGTCATCCTGCCCTGGTCCTCCTATCCCGTCCTCCTATCCTGACCTCCTATCCCGACCTCCTATCCCGTCCTCCTATTTTGACCTCCTATGTCGACCTCTTATCCTGGCCTCCTGTCCCGGTCCTCCTGTCCCGGTCCTCCTGTCCCGGTCCTCCTATCCCGTCCTCCTGTCCCGGTTCTCCTATCCTGTCCTCCTGCCCCGGTTCTCCTATCCCGTCCTCCTATGCCGTCCTCCTATCCTGACCTCCTATCGCGACCTCCTATCGCGACCTCCTATCACGACCTCCTATCCTGATCCGTAATATGTGTACCAGTTATTGAAATATCTCCAGCCGTTTGGAAGTTATGTGGGAACATACATTTACCATTGATTTGCATGGGACTTTAAACAAAAACCCCGACCCTCGCAAATGGGGGTAGTTAAGGGTTAAATTAACTATCCTATATTTTAAGTGGACATATAAGTAACATGTGACCAAGTATTATCAAAATAGCTCCAGCCGTTTGGAAGTTATGCAGTAACATATATTTCTCATTGACTTGTATAGGACTTTAAACATAAGCCCCGCCCCTGGCAAATGGGGGTGAGAAAGGATTAACTCACCTATCCTATGTTTGTTGTTGACATATAAGTAACATGTGAGCCAAGTTTCATGTTAATATCTTAAGCCGTTTGGTCGTGATGCTGGAACATACACACATAAATATTGAGTTTTATATGTATAAATATGGGTTTTTATGCCTATAGCTATATGATCTTCAGTTAACTGCTGGCAATTTGCTAATTATTTTACTTCTTATTGTAGGTATCTATTGTTGGACCTGAGGAAGGCACTGTAAGCGTGCCAAAACATTTTGTCCGTATTTCCAGAAATAAAATAATTGTTGGCCTGTGTCTTTGTTCTGTGACCTACCTTGAGCAGCGCCTCCTTCCTATATCTAATGTTGCATCGGGGAGTGTGCTGGGAGTTGTAGTTTTGCAACAGCTGGAGGTCCACAGAAAAAAAAAAGATAATGCAATTATGAGCATTATTTACACGTGATCTTTCTTGATGGGAATGAGTTCTGGGCACATTTTTCATTTCTGTGGAAGAATCCATTACAACCACCTCTAAAAGCACTTAATGTGTCTCCCCAAATGTAGCCTGAACAGATTTGCAGACACATCAAGTCATTTATGGATTTATTTATTAATTTTATTACAAGCAAGAGGCTCCTATTGTAATGCCAAATCTTTCTTTTACTCAGAAACAGCAGCAAAAGAGTTAACAACACACAAGAAGAAAAAACATAGGTGGATGCAGGTGATATCAGGTGTGCAATCACCAGGTGTCCACCAATCAGCATACAACATAGGTTATAACAGTGTAGGAATCTCTTCATCTTCCTCTTTCTTTTGCTGCTCTCAGATAAGTATACATGTCCCTGGTTTAACTGTTATAGTAATACCATATTGTATATTTCTGTAGTACAGCAGCAAACTTTGGTACATTTACTCACTCATTGTTAGTGGTATTTCCCTGCGGACTTACCGCTTTTTCACCTTATTGGTCTCGGTATTTTTCATTTTCCCACCATACTACTACCGGTCTTTTCCGTTTTCTCTATCGCGGCACCGCCTTTCCCCCCTTCTTCCTTCTAACCTGCAATCGTATCGCATCCCGGGTTCGCGCCCGGCCGTCTCGCTCTGACGCGATCTCGTCAGACCTCACGAGACTCCCCTTTCCCTGCTATGTGCCTTACTGCGCAGGCGCACGTTACCTCACAGAGTGTCAGTCAGCTGTGACTCCGAACGACGCAACTTGTACCTTCATACCCCGTAGCACTTTTTCAAATATCGGTACCTCGTTTAACCTGTACATCCCCTCAGACCTCCCTTAACCCCTTATTACCCAGAATTTATAATTCTCAGTCACTACCATTACTAACTCAGTCTCTCCCAGTGACAACTATACAGTTAGTGAACATGACTGAGGAAAGTGTGACAAAAAAGCTGATTAACCCTGCTTCTCCTGGAGAGGATAAGGACTTTGAAATCTCTTTAGAAGACCATATTAAAAATTTGGTTGACGAATCTGTCTCCATCTCAGTCAGGTCAGCAGTACAGTCAGCCATGGGTACCATGCAGGAGGCCCTGAGCAATTCTGTGGTTCTAGCCATCTCCCAGGCCTCGGCTGCCAATATACATGGTAAACTCCCCGTTACCCCGTTCGAGTCCTTTTGGTCGGCGGAGGAATCAGTTTCGGCCTTAGCAAAAGGTTTTAAAAAATCGGGGAAGCATTCTCAGAAAAGACATTTCTGCATTACCGATCCTCCCGCCTCAAAAAAGGCGAGGACATCTCATAAGGATCAGGCCACGACTACTGATGCGCCTGACCAAGGCAGCACTTCTAAAGGTGTTCAGAAATTGCACCACATACCCTCCACCCGTCAGGAGACAAATAAGAAACGGGTTAAAAAGTCCGCTAACAGGCAAAAACCAGACTCTTACAATACATCTTCTAGCCATGAGTCTTCAGAGAAATCAGATTCGGATGCGGACCCTCAGTCATCCAATTCTGAGTATGAGGATATCTCTGACCATGTAGAAGAGCCCCAAATACCGACTGAGAAGCCTACCATATTGGACAGTAAGGGCAAACCCTTTTTTAACCCTGAACTTATAAAACATCCACGTTCGGGTGAATGGGTGCCTAACCCTCAAATTGCTGAGTTTTTGAGCGCCTGGATCCGCAAGCCCTTAGATAAGGCTTCTAAGAGAAAACTGAAGGCAGAATGCCCCAGGCCAGCCTTGGCTCACAAAGCCTCTGTCACTCCTGATATTGACCCAATACTAGTGAAGTATTTACAGAAAACCAGCAAGAATCCTAAACAGGGGATCGACAGATCCTTTAGGTATTGCCAGGATAAATTCCTAGATCTTCTAGGACCTATCACTAAAATATTAAACCTGTCAGAGGAGGCATACGTATCTGGCCAGCCCGTGAATACAGATACCCTCAGGGGTTTGGCCCAGTGATTAGCTTGCCTATTCGGCAGCATTAATGCTGCTTTCTGCAGCGAAAGGCGCAGGGCCATATTATTGAAACTCGATCCCCAGCTAATGCATTTAGCTAACACAGAACCTGAGTCCACTACAGAAGGTCTGCTTTTCGGGGATTCATTCATCAAAGAGATCAGTAAATACGTAGGGCTGTTCTCCTCCCTCAGTAAGACCCAGACATCTCTCAAAAAAGTATTTCAGGCCAAAATTTTTGGGAAGGCCAGTAGAGGAAAGGGCCGCTTTCCTGGCCGTCGCTCCCAAGACAGACAACATGACAAGGCCCAGTTCCAGTACGATAACCAACGAGGTTCGACTTCATACCAACAGTCCCCTTTCTTCCCATCGAGAGGCCGTCCATGGAGGGCACGAGGTCAGCGCGGTTATTCCAAGTCTCGCCCATCCACAGGTAAGTCCACTAATCCAATTTTCTTCCCCCTTTCCATTAGGAGGAAGACTCAAACATTTTTTCCCCGCTTGGAATACAATCACTTCAGATGTCTGGATTCTGAACACAGTCAGAGGATATCTAATAGATTTCCTCTCTCCTCCAACCCAGATGTCACTCCCTCATCCTATAATGTTCGCAAAGGCAGATCATTATGCAATAACGGCAGAGATCTTCATGCCAAAAGGGCTATCATCCCAGTTCCTCTAGAATCCCCAGGCTTCATGAGCAACCTCTTTTTGGTAAAAAAGAAGGATGGCAGCTTCAGGCCTGTCATAAATTTGAAACTACTGAACACATTTGTCCAGTATCAACATTTCAAAATGGAAGGGATTCATCTGTTGAAAGATCTTCTGATCCAAGAGGACTGGATGGTCAAAATAGACCTGAAGGATGCCTATCTAACGGTTCCAATAGACCCCAATCACCAACCTTACTTCCAGTTCATATGGGAAAATCAGAAGGGGCAGTTTACTTGCCTACCCTTCGGCCTCTCCTCAGCTCCCTGGTGTTTCACCAAGCTCCTGAAACCAGTCAATCTCTGTCCCTTATTCACCTCCATTCGCAGTGGACTCTATCCCTTCTTCAAGATTTGGGTTTTCTAATAAATCTCAAAAAATCGATCTTAACCCCTTCCAAGGAAATGGAATTCCTAGGATTTACAATCGACTCCCACTCAGCTCTCTTAAGCTTACCATTAAAGAAATTAAATCTTATCAAAAAAGAAATCCGTTCAGTTCTGAACAAACAGGTAGTATCCTTGAGATCCATCGCTCGGATAGTGGGTCTTCTCTCTGCCTCGATTCAGGCAGTCTTCCCGGCTCCCCTTCACTACAGAGCCCTTCAACACCTCAAGGCACAACATTTGAGGAACGGTTTGGGTTACTCGGACGAGGTCCCGCCAACTCCAGACACCAGAGAAGAACTTCTCTGGTGGCTAGACCACCTTCAGGAGTGGAACGGGAAGACTATCTTCAACACCTTCCCAGATCTGATTATAGAATCAGATGCGAGTCGTCTGGGTTGGGGAGCTCGCTGCGGAGAGTTATCTACCGGAGGCAAGTGGTCGGAGGAAGAATCCCTGCTTCACATAAACTGCCTCAAACTCTTGGCAGGGTCATTCACCCTAAAGAGTTTCGCCAAGAGGAAATCTCATTGTTGCATCTTGCTGAGGATGGACAACATCTCAGCAGTGCAATATGTCAACCTCCTAGGAGGCACGAGGTCGGAAGCCCTGGCCAACATCGCCAAAGATTTTTGGCACTTTTGCCTGAGCAAGAACATAGTTATCAAGGCGGAGTATCTCCCAGGCTTATCCAACTTTGTAGCAGATTGGAATTCGCGATATCTTGCGGATTCCAGCGACTGGAAACTCGATTCGGATATTTTCCAACAAATCAATTCTCTTTGGGGCCCCGTGACGGTGGATCTCTTTGCGTCTTGTCTGAATCGTCAAGTTCCCACATTCTTCAGTTGGCGTCCCGACCCGGAAGCTCAGGGAGTAGATGCTTTTCTACAATCTTGGCCAGACGGAATTCTCTATGCTTTTCCTCCTTTCTCCCTCATTTCGAGGACCCTTACCCAAACCAAAATCCAGAAAGCAACCTTAGTGGTCATCACTCCTTGGTGGCCCTCCCAGTCCTGGTTTCCCCAAATCCTGGAAATGTCTATCGATTTTCCACGCATCATTTCGTCCTCTCCGGACATTCTTCTGGACTCCTACGGGAATCCCCATCCCCTCGTTTTGTCAGGCAATCTCTCCCTAGTGGCATGGTTGATATCGTGTCACTTCAATCTAACCCAGAACTTTCTCAATCAACTAGAGATATCCTGGCCGACGCTTGGGCTCCGGGCACCAAGTCGGCTTATAGAGCTGCCTGGAAACTTTGGCTTCGTTGGTGCTCACAACGGGACCTGGATCCCGTTCAAGCACCTCTCGCCCACATCCTGAATTTTCTCTCTTCTTCTTTCGATCAGGGTAAAGCCTACCGCACTATTAACGTCTACCGTTCGGCCATCTCCGCTAACCATTCTCCCATTGAATTTTTTCCCGTGGGAAAACATCCCCTCGTGTGTAGGCTCCTTAAAGGCATGCGCTTCAAGAGACCTCCACAACCCAAATACCAAACCACTTGGAATGTTTCTGTGATCCTTAATATGTTCAAATCCTGGGAAGACAATGATCTACTATCCTTTAAACTTCTCTCGTTTAAACTTACAGTTCTTCTTTGCCTTATTTCGGTCAAGAGAGTATCGGATGTCAGGGCTCTAGACATCTCCCATCGCCAATTCTGTCCTCAAGGCGTAATGTTTTTCATCCATCGTCGCACCAAGGCGAATCTCCAATCTATATTTTACCCCGCTTTTCCTTTCCATGATAAATTATGTGTCGTACGTTGCCTAAAATCTTACGAATCTAAGACAGCTATTCTTAGACCCCCTTCTGCTTCTGAATTGTTTATTTCTTTCTGCAAGCCTCACCTCCCGGTTTCTTCTACCACTCTGGCTCGTTGGGTTAAAAATACTATGCATCTTGCCGGTATTGACATTTCCCATTTCGGAGCCCACTCTATCAGAGGGGCCACGGCTACTAAAGCCTTCCAATCAGGTTGTTCCCTCTCCGACATTCTTAGAACCGCGGATTGGTCATCAGAATCCACCTTTAAAACTTTTTATTTTAGACCAGACTCACATGTTTCTATGAACATTATTTAACCATGTATATAGATTGTAACTCTACCTGTTTTATTGTATATTGCAAGCTTTGAACTGGCATTATAATAGGAGCCTCTTGCTTGTAATAAAATTGGAGATTTTCCTAGTGTTTATGACGGAAAATTTGGATTTTATTAAAGACAAGAGGCGAGTATTATCCCTCCCTATCTACCCATCCCTATAATCTTGTGTATTTTCTTCTTGACAGCCTAAAGGACCCTACCGCTTCAGAGAGATCATCGATTTCTAGAAGCTCCTCAGATGACTATCATGGGTTTTGTTCGAGAGGTTTGGTGATCCTGTCTTCCTGGTTTACGGCATCAAAGAAAGAGGAAGATGAAGAGATTCCTACACTGTTATAACCTATGCTGTATGCTGATTGGTGGACACATGGTGATTGCACACCTGATATCACCTGCATCCACCTATGTTTTTTCTTCTTGTGTGTTGTTAACTCTTTTGCTGCTGTTTCTGAGTAAAAGAAAGATTTGGCATTATAATATTCACCTCTTGTCTTTAATAAAAATCCAAATTTTCCGTCATAAACACTAGGAAAATCTCCAATTAATTTCTATGTTTGGAATGTAGGCAGAAGTAACATTTATTGATAGTACTATAGAAAATAATAAAGCCACATCATTCCCCTGCCGTTTTAATTATTTCACCAGCAGAGGTCACTCTTTCATTGGAGAAAAATATAATTTATTTCTTTTTTTGTCCATGGAGAGAAATAGAAGAATTTGTGAATGAGAAAATACATGTATTACATTTTATCTATATAACGTCTGTAAATATGTAAATACATTTTTTTACGTAATATTATATTTTTAACCCCTTGAAGACAGGAATTTTGTGAGGTTAAATTTCGGGGAGTTGTACTACTTTTCAGGGTTTTATTTTTTCATAGTATTACAGATTACATTGCCGTTACATCTATTGACTTACAGGTGACGCCTTTGTGGAGTCATTCTTTTTTTCCCTTTCTTCTCTGTCTTGTCATTGCAGAATTTGCCAGAGTAACTTTAGGCTCCACACATTTCCAGCACTTTTCCCTACACTTAGTGCCCCAAATAATGTCTCCCTTGGTAAGTAGGTAATGTGGGAATTGAGTGGTGGTGGGTAGGTAATTTGCCCCATTAGGTAGATCCCCATGTAGATAAGTAGGCAATTCCAATGGAATATATTAGGTATTAGCTATCCCCCTGGTGCATAGGTAATGCCCTCCAGTAGGTAGGCAGGTAGGTAATGGCCCCTGGTAGATAGATAGGTAGATAGTGACCACAGGTACGTAGGTTAATAGTGCCACCAGGTAGGTAGAGTGGTACATATTGCTAGTGAGTAGGTAGATAATGCCAGTAGGTAAATAGTGCCCCCCTGGTAAGTAAATAGATAGTGCTGATAGGTAGATAGACAGTACCAGTAGGTAGGTAGATAGTGCCCCCTCGTAAGTAGGCAGAGCACCACCCAGGTACAGTACTGAAGGGAGGATTCATGTTCCCTGTTCCTGTACAGTACTGAGTGGCAATGCATATGTGGTACTTATCGCTACTCATTTTACCTTCTTTAGGGGGGCACCACCTCTAATCCGAATCGCCTGCCTGTGACTGGGGGGGGGGCAGATTTTTCCGCCCCACCCCCCACCACTGGTGCCCTAAGACAACTGCCTTAGCTGCCTCTTGGTTGCGCTGGTCCTGGTTGCAGTTATCCCCTCTTTTGCAATTACCAGATTTCACAGGAAACATAAAGAAGCAGAGAGCACTAAAGACCGGGCACTGTAAGAATAACAGCAGCGGGGACAGGGACAGGTGAGCATAACTGACAATTTTTTTTTATTTTGCAAGTTTTGAACCTTGGAAAACCCAATAAAAATGAGGCCACCTTATCGCGGTGGGACGGTCCAAGCTATTTGACCGCCGGCGGAGACAAATTTGCGAGCTAAGTGCCTCACTATTTCATAGTTTCACATTTGCATCTATTACACCATAGCTGTATAGCTCTCCATGTTTTAACTGCATATTCATGTTGCACCTATATCCTTGTGCTGGCAGTGTGCTGCTGCATTCTTCTGTTGCTGTATATCTAGCCTAGTAGCGTGCACCTGTAGGCCAGGTCCATATAATAGTTTGGCATCAACTAAAGTGCTGGCTGACTTATTTTTTGTCTGTATTGCACATACGGGGGAGTGGCTACCTCCATGTTGGCCTTGCACCCCACCCACCTCTATCAGGTGTGTATATAAGGTGTCTTGGATGTTCCAGATCCTGCCATGCTAACTGAACTGTTCACACAGAGGCATATTCACAGTGTAGGGTCCGTCCCAATGAGGCCACCTTATCGCGGTGGGACAGTCCAAGCTATTTGACCGCCGGCGGAGACAAATTTGCAAGCTAAGTGCCTTACCATTTCATAGTTTCACATTTGCATCTATTACACCATGGCTGTATAGCTCTCCATGTTTTAACTGCATTTTCATGTTTCACCTATATCCTTGTGCTGGCAGTGTGCTGCTGCATTCTTCTGTTGCTGTATATCTTGCCCAGTAGCGTGCACCTGTAGGCCAGGTCCATATAATAGTTTGGAATCAACTAAAGTGCTGGCTGACTTATTTTTTGTCTATATATATATATATATATATATATATATATATATATATATAGTTTTTACATGATATTTACCTTGATATTTTTAAAACAGCATAATTGTCATTATTTAGACATATTGATGGATTATTTTTACCTACCTTGTACTTATGGTTCTTTTGCTTGTAGTGTTGACTCGCTGGCACTAGATTTACACGTTTGACCACCGTTTCCTTTATATAGATTCTTTTAGTTACATCATTTTATTATAATGATGTAGCCTTTAACGAGTCCATTGGTCTATATTTATTTCAGTACTGTTACTATTTATTTTATTTGCTACAGCTTATTTGTTGGACCTGAGGAAGGTGCAGGTTTACGCTAAAACTTGTCTCTTTATTATCTCTTTATTAAAGTTGATCATTGTCTTGTGCATCACCTGTGGTAGTCTTTCTTCAAATATCCAGCAGCGCCTCTGTGAGCCCATTTTTTCATGTACTGTGATGAGGAGTTCCTGCCCGCGTGTTCTGATTTATGTTTCCGCCAGGTCACTGTAGGAGACAATCCTACTTGGCCAGGGGGCAGGACAGCAAGCTGTACATAAGGAGAACCCCTAGTGGTCGTAAATATAAGGTCATTTTGTTAACTTAAACATTGTACATTTTCATATGAAGTTTATTACCAAGTGTCATAATATAGCAAGATCTACAACAACTTTCTCCAAAGGACAGGTACCGTTTAAAAATATGAACCCTCTGCTTATGAAAAAAAAAGTATCTGAACCCTCTTCTGTGGTACGGAAGCCCTTGACATTAAGGTTGGCCACATCATTATCAGTTGCCATTATAGAGGATAGGGATAAATGGAAATGTATAGCCGCCCTGGAGGGTCATCAGGGTGGTCGATCCCCAAGAAGCTGGAATGGAGGCATCAATAAGCCTGAAGAAAGGAGAGAAAAAGAGGAAAGGAGAAAAAAAGAGGTAAGGGAAAAAAAAAAAAAAGAAATAAGCAACCATAAGGAAACAGCCACAAGGGGTCTAATAGTATGTGCCACAGTGGCCAAAGAGAATATCACAGCCAGTCTGACATTCTAAAGAGGGTAACATAGAAGAAACATTGGAGGAACAGTGCACAACAGACAATAAGAACCACCTAAAGAGACCTAACAGAAAACGGGCCAGATAATGGAGGCATATGTGCCCAATTGATGACAATCAACAGGGGGAGAACAGCATAGGGAGAGGAAACCAAAGTAGCAAATTGGCAGCAGGGAAAGGGCAAAATAAGTACTAATATGGCAGGAACCCCAATTCTGTTTAGTGGACTGATTTAAAATATGGGAAAGGGCAGGAAAATTGCAATATTATAGCATTAAGTATCCTGTATCAACAACATGGTACTTGAGCAGAAATGGCTTTATAGAAATGCCCAGGAGCAGGACAAACAAAGCACATTTGCTTCCACTCACATAGGGCAGGCATGGGCAATTTGAAATTTTACAGGAAATTTGGCAAGTCCTCTGGGAGTGGCTGTCATATCACAGTAGTAACATAGTTAATAAGGTTGAAAAAAGACCGGAGTCCATCAAGTTCAAACCTATATCCCTAATGAGTCCCTAGTGAGTTGATCCAGAGGAAGGCAAAAAACCCTCATACTAGAGGTAAAAATTCCTTCCCGTCTCCAAATATGACAGTCAGAATAAATCTCTGGATCAACGTTCTGTCCCTATAAATCTAGTATCAATAACCTGTAATATTTTTACTCTCCAAAAATGCATTCAGACCCCTTTTGAATTCTTTTACAGAGTTCCCCATGACCACCTCCTCTGGCAGAGCCACAGTCTCACTGCTGTTACAGTAAAGAACCCCCATCTGTGCTGGTGTAGAATCCTTCTTTTCTCAAGACGTAGAGGATGCCCCCTTGTTATAGATACAGTCCTGGGTATAAATAGATCATGGGAGAGATCTCTGTGCTGTCCCCTGATATATTTATACATAGTTATTAGGTCTCCCCTAAGCCTTCTATTTTCTAAACTAAATAACTTTAATTCTGATCATCTTTCTGGGTACTGTAGTCCTCCCATTACTCTGGTTTCCCATCTTTGAACCCTCTCCAGCTCCCCTATATCTTTCTTGTACACTGGTGACTAGTACTGTACACAGTATTCTATGTGTGGTCTGACTAGTGATTCGTACAGCGGTAGAATTATTTCCTTGTCGTGGGCATCTATGCCCCTATTGATGCACCCCATGATTTTATTTGCCCTGGCAGCAGCTGCCGGACACTGGTCACTACAACTAAATTTACTGTTAACTAAGACTGCCAAGTCCTTTTCCATGTCAGTCGTCCCAAGTGTTCTTCCATTTAATATATAACCCCGTCCCAGATTTTTCCTCCCTTTGTGCATAACCTTACATTTATCAGTGTTGAACCTCATCTGCCACTTCTCAGCCAAAACCTCCAACATATCCAGATCCAGTTGTAATAGTGCACTGTCCTCTATTGTGTTTACTGCTTTACAGGGTTTAATATCATCTGCAAAGATTGTTACTTTACTATTAAATCCCTCTACAAGGTCATTAATGAATACATTAAAAAGACCAGGACCCAATACTGACCCCTGTGGTACCCCACTAGTAACAGTCACCCAATCAGAATAAGTACCATTAATAACCACCTTCTGTTTGCTATCACTGAGCCAGTTACTTACCCACATACACACATTCTCCCCCAGCCTGTGCCTTCTCATTTTATGCACCAACCTTTTATGTGGCAAGTTTGACAGGACCGATCCCTCATAAAGTCATGCTGATATGGAGTCATACAGAAATTTTTATCAAGATACTCCAAAATAGCATCTCTTAGAAAACCCTCAAACAATTTACGTACAACCCTTTAAACTAACAGGCCTATAATTCACCTTTTGACCTTTTTTAAATATTGACACCACATTTGCCACGCGCCAGTCCTGGGTAACCTTCCCTGTGACTATAGAGTCCTTGAATATTAAATAGAGGCCTGTCTATTACATTACTTAATTACTTTAGAACACGGTGGTGAATGCCATCTGGACCCGGTAATTTGTCTATTTTGATTTTTTGTAGGTGGCACTGTACTTCTTCCTGGGTTAGACAGGTAACCTGTACTGTGGAGTTTATCTTATCACACTGTATTTCACCTGGCATTTTATTTTCCTCGGTGAATACAGTGGAGAATAATTTGTTTAATATATTTGCTTTTTCCTGATCCCGTTAAAGTTTCTTCTTTTTCGTTTTTTAAAGGGCCTACACTTTCATTTTTGACCTTTTAGCTATTTATATAGTTAAAGAACATTTTGGGGTTAGTTTTACTCTCTTTGGCAATAAATCTTTCTGTCTCAATTTTTGCGGCTTTTATCAGTTTTTTACATATTCTACATTTTTCTCTATAGCTTCAATGCTTTAATGCTTCTTCACTGCCGTCCTGTTTTAGTAATTTAAATGCTTTATTTTTGTCATTTATTGCCCCCTTAACATTTTTTTCATCCATATTGGTTTTCTTTTATTCCTGAACCTTTTTATACCCATAAGGTATATACATATTACAGTGAGAATTTAAGATATTTTTAAAAGTCTCTCATTTAGTGTCAGTATTCTTGTTTTTGAGGACATTATCCCATTTTATATTGTTGTTAAGGGCTTCTCTGAGTTGATCAAACTTTGCCTTCCTAAAGTTCATTGTTTTAGTGTGTTATAAGAGAATGGGAAGCCCCAGCGGTAAGTGATCCGAGCATTCTGCAAGAGCTGTAGTAGTGGTTTCCAGGTAGCATGGAGGTGCATGGTGTGCAGGGAGAGATATAGGTAGAGTTGAATGACTAATCCATTATAGGGCAGAGTTGTGAGGGTGTGTACCTTGCGCATGATCTCATCTTTAGGCATAAATCGGTGAACTCTACAGATTACATCCCTCATTTTCTTGGGATCAGGATTCTTTGCCTTGAGAGCTTTCTGCATCCTGTTGAGTTCCAAAGGAGTGTTGCCAGGTTTTTGAAGGACCTCATTAAAGAGCGGCTGTAAAGTGTCAGGCAGGTCGTGTGGGTGAACTGATTCAGGTTGTTGCTGTTCGCCAGCATGCCAAGCCATCTCATTCCAAAGTTTCTTATGCTTGCATGTATTATTGCAAAACTTGTTCAAATGACAATGCTTGTTTATAGGGGTTGTTTGACAATCAAAACATTATATTACAATTATATCACGTTAAATTTAAAAAAATATATATATATATAAAAAATGTTTTTAATTAGTGTGATTTCTGTTTTGCATGATGTAACAGAGAAACATTATATCAATTGTGGACCAACCCGTGTAACAGCAGAGACTCTGGCAATGTAATAATGGAGTCTTTACTGTAAGGGGTAATGAGTGATTTGTAGCACACAGACCAGCTATGTTCTAGGCAGTCAGCAGGCAACAGGCTGGCTGCATTATAAATCATCTGAATTAGAGGAAACACTACACGAGGCATAAATAGTAACTGCTTGTTTCCAGTCACACGGAGCCTTACAACCATCACATTGTTAGAAATCAATTATATCACAACACGTTAATCTTAGAAAAACACAAAATAATAGATGTCTGATGTTGTACATCTTGGTAAAGCATTAACCTTTCTAATAACATTCATAAAAAAATGTATCTCCTTTTTATAGAAATCATTTTTCCCCCATAAAAAATAAAGACCAATAGGGGTTCCCAAACCACCCACAACATAATCCTGTCCATCTGCAGCCAGCTGCAAACCATCCACAACATAATCCTGTCCAGCTTCCAGTTGAAGCACAGGCTGGGAAAAAGTCCAGGAAGTGAGGGCGGGACTAGCACTCTTTTGTGCTCACTCCTGTCCTGTCTATCAGACTGCAGCATGAACAGAGAGAAGGGGGTTACAGAGCAGCCTGCAGTGATTGGATTAAGAGACCTAGCACTGCAGGCTCAGGGAGTGGTGAGTGAAGGCAGGATCAGTGCTTGCCTCGGACACACCCTTTACTGATCAGTGGATGTCAGAATGAGTGAGCAGCAGAACAGAGTGATTTTAGAGCAGAATACAGAAGCTGTACACATAAAAAAGACATGTAAAGCACCTGTATGACCTAGTGAGTAACCTATAGAAGCATTATCTTTTTTGGCGATATAAGAAGTATACTTTAACCCCTTAAAGGGTCATTTTTAAATTACTTCTATTTAAAAATCTTAATCCTTCCAGTACTTATCAGCTACCGTATGTTCCACAGGAAGTTCTTTTCTTTTTAAATTTATTTTCTGTCCGACCACAGTGCTCTCAGCTGACACCTCTGTCTGTCTCAGGAACTGTCAAGAGCAGGAGCAAATCCCCATAGCAAACCTCTCTTGCTCTGGACAGTTCCTGACATGGACAGAGGTGTAAGCAGAGAGCACTGTGGTCAGACAGGAAAGAAATTTAAAAAGAAAAGAACTTCCTCTGGAGCATACAGCAGCTGATAAGTACTGGAAGGATTAATATTTTTAAATAGAAATAATTAACAAATCTGTTTAACGTTCTGGCACCAGTTGATTTAAAAAAATTATTTTTAACCGGAGTACCCCTTTTTTTGCAAATCTGACCTGTGTCCTTTTATGCATTAATGACTCTGGAATGCTTTTACTTATCATTCTGATTTCTAGAATGTTTTTTTTGTGACATATTCTACTTTATGTTAGTGGTTAATTTTCGATACTTGTATAATTTCTTTGCAAAAAATTCCCAAATTTCATGAAAATTTGGAAAATTTGGCATTTTCTAATTTTGAAGCTCTCTGCTTGTAAGGATAATAGACATACCAAATAAATTACATATTGATTCACATATACATAATGTCTTCTTTATGTTTGCATCATAAAGTTGACATGTATTTACTTTTTGAAGACATCAGAGGGCATCAAATATAGCAGTAATTTTCCAAATTTTCACAAAAAGTTCAAAATCTGAATGTTTCAGGGACCGGATCAGTGTGAGGTGGATTTGAGGGGCCTTTCTGTATGAAATTCCCCCATAAATGACCCCATTATACAAACTGCACCCTTCAAAGTATTCAAAATGACATTCAGAAAGTTTGTTAACCCTGTAGGTGTTTCACAGGAATAGCAGATAAGTGAAGGAAAAAACACATCAACATTTTTTACACTAACATGTTCTTGGAGCCCATTTTTTTTTCATTTTCACAAGGGGTTAAAGCCCCCCTAAATTTGTAAACTGATTTCTCTTAAATAAGGAAATACCTCATTTGTTGATGTAAAGTGCTCTGCAAGCGCACTAGAGGGCTCAGAAGAGAAGAGTGCATTTTGCGAATTTTGCTTAAATGATTTTTGGGGGGTATGTTGCATTTAGGAAGCCCCCGTGGTGCCAGAACAGCAAAAAACAAAACAAAAAAAAACACATGGCATACTATTTTGGAATATACACCCCTCAAGGAACGTAACAAGGGGTACAGTGAGCACTAACACCCCACAGGTGTTTGACAAACGTTGGTTAAAGTTGGATGGGAAAATTAAACATTTTTTTTCACTAAAATGCTGGTGTTACCCCAAATATTTCATTTTTACAAAGGGTAATAGGAGAAAATTCCCCCCCCCCCCCGCCCAAAAAATTTGTAACCCCATGGAAATACTCCATATGTGGACGCAGAGTGCCCTGCATGCGCACGACAATGATCAGAAGCGAAGGAGCAAAATTTGGCTTTTGGATAGCGAATTTTGCTGAAATGGTTTTTGGGGGGCATGTCGCATTTAGGAAGCCCCTATGGTGCCAGTACAGCAAAAAAGAAAAAAAAAACATGGTACACCTCACTGACGTTTGACAGATTTCTGGAACAGTGGGCTGTGCATTTTCTCGGACCACTGTTCCAAAAATCTGTCAGACACTTGTAAGGTGTGAATGCTCACTATACCCCTTGTTACGTTCCTTGAGGGGTGTAGTTTTCAAAATGGGGTCACATGTGGCTGTTTTTTTTTTTTTTGCATTTATGTCAAAACCGCTGCAGCCACCCCTGTGCAAATCACCAATTTCGGCCTCAAATGTACATGGTGCGCTCTCACTCCTGAGCCTTGTTGTGCACCTGAAAAGCATTTTACGCCCACATATGAGGTATTTCCGTACTAAATTATGTTACACATTTTGGGGGTCTTTTTCTCCTCTTACCTCTTGTGAAAATGAAAAGTATGGGGCAACACCAGCATGTTAGTGTAACAAAATGTAAACGTGCGGGTTTGGCTTCAACTTTTCCTTTTTATAATGGGTAAAAGGAGGAAAAGCCCAGCAAAATTTGTTACACAATTTCTCTTGAGTACGGAAATACTGCATGTGTGGCCCTAAACTGTTGCCTTGAAATACGACAGGGCTCAGGAATGAGAGAGCACCATGCGCATTTGAGGCCTAAATTAGGAATTTGCATAGGGGCGTACCCGGATGTAAGCATGGCGCTTGTCTCCTCCATCAAAAATACCCTACGGCAGTGTTTCTCAAACAAGGTGCCTCCAGCTGTTGCAAAACTCCTAGCATGCCTGTTGAGTCAATGGCTGTCCGGCAATGCTGGGAGTTGTTGTTTTGCAACAGCTGGAGGCTCCATTTAGAAAAAAAATTTTATGTGGGGGGGGGGGGGGTAACAGTGTAAGGGTGTGTGTGTATATGAAGTGTTTTACTCTTTATTTTGTGTAAGTGTAGTGTAGTGTTTTTAGGGTAAATTCACACGGGCAGGGGCTTGCAGTGAGTTTCCTGCTGGGAGTTTGAGCTGTCCCGCTAATGCTAGGATTTGTAATTTTGCAAAAGGTGGAGATTGGAAACCACTATGTTATTGTGGTGGCCCAGTACAAGAGTTGTACCCCTGTACCATTGCTGTCCTGTGTGGCGGACTCTATTTCAGTGTCCCCTGAGTCCTCCCTTAATCTGTGTATCATAAATGGTTAACAAGTGCTTCCGGTTATGTAAGAGAATGCCTTTATAATGGTATATACCTTTTAAATGTTGTTACGAAGTCTTGTAACCAGGGAAGGTGTCAGTGACCAGATGACTTGTGGGTGACCTATAGGACCCCTTCAAAGCCTACCCCATATAAACCTTGGGAGGAGCTATCTAGTTAGTTCTGTGCTGAGTGCAGTGAAGTCAAGACCTGAGAGTGTCTGGTGTCCTGAAGAGACCCAATGCCTAACCACGCAGCCACGCTTCCACCAACCAAGTACCCCACAGGTGAACGTCAAAGCCTGGTAAGCTACACAAGGGGTGAAGTCTAGTCAGTCCTGGTCAAGTCAGTCAATTCTGTCTAAATTCAGCATGGGTCTGCAGCATTCTGTCCAAGTCCACTACAAGTCCCAGCGAGCCCGCAAGTCTCTAAAGTCACTGGTCCCCTTCTTGGGCCTTACTGAGCTGTAAAGACTATTCCATCTGTCTGCCTCAGTAAAGCTGCCGTTGTCCCGTAACTTGGCATTGGAGTCATTATTTGCCCCATGTCTAGCCCAGGATCCTGCGGCCATACCTCAGGTGGTGCAGAGGTTAACCACGCCCTGGCTTCATGAATACAAGGGGTTAATGCCATCTGCCCCTAGGGAAATAACATCTGCCCTTATCACACCCATACCACATTATATATTAATGTGGTGTCCTGTGGCACTTTACTGTGGGTCCCTGATGTCTATATGAAAATTAACAAGAGTTCTGTCTCCTGGATTCTTTTGCAATGTCTGCCATTTCTTACTGATATTACATATAATTTTTTATGCCTATGTATCAATACATTTGTACTATATGGAAATCAAGATAGTGAGATCTCAATAATGTTGGTTTGACTATACAGTGCCTTACAAAAGTATTCACCCCCCTAAAGTCAATACTTTGTAGAGCTACCTTTTGCGGCAATCAAAGCTCCATGTGGCTTTGGATAAGTCTTTATAAGCTTGCCACATCTTACCACTGGGATTTTTGCCCCTTTCTCCTTGCAAAACTGCTCCAGCTCCTTCAAGTTGGATGGTTTGCTCTTGTGACCACAGATTTTCGATTGGATTGAGATCTGGGCTTTGACTAAGCCATTCCAACACATTTACATGTTTCCCCTTAACCCCTTAAGGACTCAGCCCATTTTAACCTTAAGGACTCAAAACAATTTTCGTTTTTGCTCTTTAGTTTTTTCCTCCTCCCCCTCTAAAAAAATGGGAAAAGGGGGTGATTTAAACTTTAAGGCCCAACTGTCATGAAATCTTGGTGCAATAACCTGCACACAGCCTTTGTACTGTGTGCAGGTGGTGTGTATAGCAATATTTTTACCTGATATTTGCAGGTTTTCATGATGCCAAAAAATGCTTTTCATCAAAGCCACTGACAGTCGGTTAGGAAAGGCGCAAGGTACGTGATGCCCCGCCACCGCCACGCCCACCCCCACGCCTACCCCGTAGGTCAGCGCTGGGACCGCTGTGTGATTGACACACAGGTCCCAGTGCATACGCCCTTCATCTAATCTAACGTGTGCGCTGCTGTGTACCATCCAGCAAGTGCTCGCTCCCCCAGTGAGCGCTCACTCTCGCCGCCATCTTCCTCCTCAGTGTGCCTGCGCAGAGCAGTGTGCAATCAGGTTAGTTCTTGATACTAGGTGCAGAGAGGAAGCGCACTCTCTGCACCTAGCAATGGGCAGGCGCACTGAGGAGGAAGATGGCGGCAGGAGCGAGCGCTCGCTGGGGAGCAAGCGTTTGCTGGATGACACACAGCGGCGCGCACATTAGATTAGCTGAAGGGCACATGCACTGGGACCTGTGTGTCAATCACACAGCAGTCCCAGCGCTGACATTCGGGGTAGGGCCTGGGGGTGTGCGTGGCGGTGGCGGGGCATCATGTACCTCACCCCACGCCTATCTGACCATCAGTGTCTTTGATTAAAAGCATTTTTGGGCGTCATGAAAGCCTGCAAATATCAGGTAAAAACATTGCTATACACACAACCTGTACACAGTACAAAGGCTGTGTGCAGGTTATTGCACCAAGATTTCATGACAGTTGCGCTTTAAATAGGGAAGGGGTTAATTAACTTTTAATCACTCTTTTTTACACTTAGAGGGCTATAACATGCAATTTTCTGATTGCATATACTGATCAGTGTTCTCGGCGCTCTGCTGCTCTAGCCTACTGAGCAGGCTTGGAGCAGCAGATTGACGATCGGATGAGGAGGAGGCAGGTGCTTTTTGTTTAATTTTTGTCTAATTTAAGTGATCAACTTTGATATCAGCATCTAAAGGGTTAATGCTGGGCATCGGCCCGATCGGCCATGCCCGGCATTAATCCTGGTCCTGGCTGTTGACAGCAATCGGGTCCCAAGGGGTTTAAAGCGTTCTCCGGTTGTGAGAGCAGTTTAAACTCTATTAACGGGACCAGGGAATAAAGGTGTGCCTTAAGGATTTGGGGAAGGGGGCGTACGTGTATGCCCTGTGTCCCCAAGGTGTTAAATCACTCAGGTGTTGCTTTAGCAGTGTGCATATGTAATGACAGATCATGTGACTCTTGCACACAGGTGGACATCATTTCACTAATTATGTGTCTTCTGAAGGTAATTCGTTGCCCCAGAGCTTTTTATGGGCTTCCTAACAAAGGAGGTGAATACATACACATATGTTTATTTTCTGTTTTCTATTTCTAAACAATAGTTTTATTTATATATTTTTCTCATTTCACTTCACCAACATAGGTTATTGTGTTCTGATCCATCGAATAAATTTCAGATTAACAAAACATTGAACTTAAGGCTGTAATGTACCAAAATACGAAAAAAGTACTTTTGCAAGGCACTGTATATCAATAAGTGCATTTCTAGGCTTCTGAATCTTCCAGTGAGCACTGTTCGGGCCATAATACGTGGAAAGACAATCATTTCACCATAAATTTGCCTTGACCGGGTGCTCCTTAGGATTTCTGGAAGAGGAGTGAAAAAAATAATCAGAAGAAATGTCCAAGAGCCAAGGACACTTGTGAAGAGATTCAAAAAGACCTGGAATTAGCAGGTACTGTTGTCTCAAAGAAACAGTATTTAGTGAGCAAAATAGTAATGTGTTCAATACATATTTCACCTGATATATATATATATATATATATATATATATATATAGTATAGCTTGAAATTGTCCTCTGATAGGACAGAAATGTTGATGTAATATGAGCCAATAAATCTTTTCTTCTTCACCATAATTGGAGTGCCGTGCCATTGTTTGTATATATATATATATATATATATATATATATATATATATGCAAATCATAAAATGTTGCAGTATCTTGTAATACCTTTTTTTATTGGACTAACAGCATTTTGTAGAGACAAGCTTTCGGGATTCCTCCCTTTATCAAGTCCAAAGCAAATCTAAGCTCACAAGTAGAAGACACAGGTTACATCTCACAAATTTCAGGGGTTAAGACAATAGATGTGGAGAATTCACACTAAGATGGGCCATAAATTGTCCTGTTATGGGAACATAGACTAAATAGATAAGAATGAGAAAAAGGGGGAGGGAGGAGGGAGCAGGGGAGAGACTGGAGCAGTCATAACAATCAAACCAGCAGACAAGGGAGGAGCAGTGGTGATAATGAATAGTGTTGCTCGCGAATATTCGCAATACGATTTTTATTCGCGAATATCGCATATTCGCGAATTCACAAATATTCGCGAATATAGCACTATATATTTGTAATTATGAATATTTGTTTTTTTTTTTTGTTTTTTTTTCACAGTACACATCACAGTGATCACCCCTCTCTGCTTCCAGCTTGTGTGGTGTAAAGAAGGCTCAAATACTACTGTGTGAGACTGGCGAGCGAATTTTCGCATATGCGAAAATTTGCATATGCAACAATTTGCATATGTTAATTTTCACATATGCGAATTTTCGCTTATGGTCATTTTTGATATGCTAATTTTCGCATATACTAATTTTCATATACGCGAATTTTCGCATATGCAAAAATAAAACGCGAATATTACGAATATGCGAATTTAGCGAATATATGACGAATATTCGTCCATATATTCGCAAAATATCGCGAATTCGAATATGACCTATGCCGCTCAACACTAATAATGAACACTCAGGATTACATAAAAGAGGGAAACAGACAATTGTCAGACACTACATACTACAAGAAACTGACAGAAGACCCCACCAAAGAATACACTCTGGAATTGAAGAAATTGATTGAATCCTTCCCAAAAGAGTCACAGAAATGATTAGAGACACTCATACCCACAAATCCCATAACAGGGACATTCTACATGCTTCCAAAAATCCACAAAACTGGGAACCCAGGCAGACCAATAATAACCGGTATGGACACATTAACAGAACAGATCTTAGATCTCAGGCTTAGTAGAAAACCTATTAAAGCCCTTTGTCAAAAACACCAGCAGCTTCATACAGGACACCACTGACTTTCTTAACATACTCAATCAGATTACAAACTTGCCTGCAAACTCCATATTAGTAACAATGGATGTAGAATCCTTATACAGCAACATCCCTCACAGAGATGGAATTGATGCCTGCTCCCTGTTCCTCTCATCCCAAACCCACAACCCGAAATACAGCCCTGGAGTCATCACTAATCTAATAGAATTCATCCTAACACACAACTACTTCAGCTTCAACAGTGACATATATCTACAAATGATGGGCACTGCAATGGGGACCAGGATGGCACCACAATATGCCAACCTATTCATGTCTGACATTGAACAACGATTTCTAGACACACAACTTCACAAACCCTTCAGATACTACCGTTACATTGATTATATTTTCAGCATTTGGACAGAAGGAAAAGAAGAACTCAGAACGTTTCATGATGCCTTTAACACATTTAATCCATCTATCAAACTCAAAATGGACTTCTCTACAGAAAGTGTGAACTTCCTGGACACTACTGTCACAATAAACAGGAACACACTACAAACATCTGTATACAGAAAACCCACAGACCGAGCCAGCTATCTACATAAATCCAGTTTCCATCCATCACACACAAAGAAAGGCATCATATACAGCCAAGCTACCAGGTACCATTGCATCTGCTCCAACCCTGATGACAGAGACCCGCACCTACAAACACTGTCTGAGAAATTCAAACAAAAAGGATACAAACCTTGGACAATCAATAGGAAAATACACTCCGCCCTTCAAACACCATGGGAACACCTGCTACAATACAGAGAGATACAACCATCACCACGCATACCACTGGTAGCCACATACAATTCGGCCCTTGAAGAAATACGAAAAATGATCAAGGACCTACAGCCGATATTGGCGGAAGAGATGCTAAAAGAAATCTTCCCTGAACCTCCCATCTTGGCCTTCAGACAACCACACAATTTAAAACAAAAGCTGGTCAGCCGAAAATTACCTACAGAAAGAACAGACATAGAGAATGGGACCAAACCCTGCAACAAACCCCGCTGCAAACTCTGCCATATCTGCACCAAGATGGAAGCCACCCACAACAACAAGACATATAACATAAGGGGACTATACTCCTGCACATCCCCTAATGTGGTCTACATGATACAATGCACCAAGTGTGACATGGGATGCTATATTGGTGAAACCGGCAGGAAACTCAACGAAAGGATGAACCTACACAGACATTCCATCAACCGCCATAAAGAAAATGACTACTGCACCCCAGTTGGACACCATTTTACCCAAACAGGCCACTCCATACATGACCTTACAATCAGGATACTGAGAGGGAACTTCAAAAACACACAAGATAGAAAGATATTTGAAGCCAAAATGATACTGTTTTTTGACTCGAAAAACAGGGGACTTAATGTGAATTTGAGCTTCTTATCTCATTATCAAAATTTCTTATAACCTGTACTGTACTGTATTCTCTTATAACCTGCCCTGTGTTCTCTTTTACATCTCACTTTGTCCTGCTAATTATCAGTCTCTCGCCTGCTCCCCCCTCCCTCCCCATTTTTCTCATTCTTATCTATTTAGTCTATGTTCCCATAACAGGACAATTTATGGCCCATCTTAGTGTGAATTCTCCACATCTATTGTCTTAACCCCTGCATATTTGTGAGATGTAACCTGTGTCTTCTGCTTGTGAGCTTAGATTTGCTTTGGACTTGAAAAAGGGAGGAATCCCGAAAGCTTGTCCCTCCAAAATTCTGTTAGTCCAATAAAAAAAGGTATTACAAGATACTGCAACATTTTATGATTTGCATCTGCATCACTGGACTAATATGGCTACTCAAATTTACTATATATATATATATATATATATATATATATATATATATAATTGTTTCCTTCATTCTCCCTTATCGGCCATTAGTTTTATTACATAATTTAGTGCATAAGTCAATCCATATTGCTTCAGTATAAGTTATTATCGAAATTTTCAAGAAACCTGCTATAAAAAAAAAATGTTTTCTCTCTATTTTAGCTTCTCTCTGATTGCCGGTGCTGAGCTTGGCAGCTTGTAATTGGTGTGTGTGGGAGTAGACAGGGAGGATTGAAAGCCTCTCTTCCACCTACTTGCTCTTTAGAGTCGCTCAACAAAATTAACCGTGTATGTTTTGTGAATGCAGCAAAACAATGAGAAATCATTTAGATAATGATCATCTCTTCTCATGGTGGAAGCCTCCGGTCTGGTTCTCGGCAGTTGAGTCACGACAGTCATGTATCTAAATGTAGGTTGCAGAAAATAGTGTTGTTGACAATTCACATGGCAAACTCCATTTATCGTAGTCAAAATCTAGTTAAGTTTTTGAGAGCACAAGTATTATGGGATTTAGGGCTAGCAAAATATAAAAACTAAATGACACAGGTTTAATGAGTTGAAGGAGAACTGCGACACAACACTTTTTACCTCCTCTGTGCCCGGGCTGCAAAAACTAAAAACATTTTTTTTTAACTCACCTTCCTACGTTCCCCCGTTGCGCCAGTATCGTCGTCCCATTCCTCCGGTGCTGCTCTGCTTCCTGCTTCTTGGGCTCGGTGACTCATACTGCGCTCAGTGCATCCCTGACCGCAGCGATGTCCTGCCTCGGCTGGTGATAGGCTGAGCGCAATGTCATGTAAGGAGCCCGAGCCCCGCCTTATCCCTGCTCCTTACATGACAGCACGCTCAGGCTATCAATGGCCGAGGCAGAATATCTCTGCGGTGGCGACACACTGAGCTCAGTATGAGTCACCGAGCCCAAGAAGCAGGAAGCAGAGCAGCACCAGAGGAACAGGACAGCGAAACGGGGGAATGTAGGGAGGTGAGTTAAAGTTAGTTTTTTTAGTTTTTGCAGCGCGGGCACAGGGGAAGTGAAAAGTGTTGCACTGCAGTTCTCCTTTAACCCCTTAAGGATGCAGGACGTACTCAAATGGCCCCTTTTGCGAGTCCTTAAGGACTCAGGACGTTTGAGTACGTCCTGTCAAATCCCAGCCCCCCACCGCTAGCCGGAGGGGAGCCGGTGCCCGATGCCTGCTGAAATCGTTCAAGCAGGCATCGCGGCATATCGCCCAGGGGGGTCATGATGACCCCCCATGTCGGCAATGGCCGCAGATCTGCGGCGGATTCCGGGTCAATCGGGTCTCCAGTGATCCGGAACTACTGGCTGATCGGGGCCGTCGGCCGTCGAGGGGCGTCCCTGTTGGGATCGGGGCCCCAGGAGCGGCGGCGGCGAGGGACTGACCTGTGTGCCGGCAGCAGTTGGAGGTGATTGACAGCCTCCTGCTGTTGCTTAGTAACAGCTCCCAGCATGCAAAAAGGGCATGCTGGGAGCTGTAGTTATGCAACAGCAGGAGGCAGACCACCACAACTCCCAGCATTCCCTTATGGGCATGCTGGGACTTATAGTTTTGCAACAGCTGGAGGCACATTTTTTCTATGGAAAAGTGTACCTTCAGCTGTTGTATAACTACAACTCCCAGCTTGCACAAACAGCTAAAGAGTTGTAGTGGTGCATCTGCTGGTTGCATAACTACAACTCCCAGCATGCCCGTTGGCTGTCGGTGACTGCTGAGAGTTGTAGTTTTGCAACAGCTGAAGGCACACTGGTTGTGAAACTCAAGAGTTTTGTTTTACCTAACTCAGTGTTTCACGACCGGTGTGCCTCCAGCTGTTGGAAACTACAACTCCCAGCATGCACCGTACATACTGGGAGTTGTAGTTTTGCAACAGCTGGAGGCACACTGGTTGTGAAACACTGAGTTAGGTCACAAACCAGTGATACACAACCAGTGTGCCTACAGCTGTTGCAAAACTAAAACTCTCAGCATGTACAGTCTGTCAGCGCATGCTGGGAGTTGTAGTTTTGCAACAGCTGGATGTTCCCCCCTCCCCAATGTGAACGTACAGGGTACACTCACATGGGCGGAGGTTTACAGTAAGTATCCAGCTGCAAGTTTGAGCTGCAGCAAATTTTCTGCCGCAGCTCAAACTACCAGCGAGAAACTACTGTGAACCCCTGCCCGTGCGACTGTACCCTAAAAATACAACACTACACTAACACACAATAAAATAAAAAGTAAAAATACACATACCCCTACACAGCCCCCCTCCCCTCCCCAATAAAAATGAAAAACGTCTGGTACGCCACTGTTTCCAAAACGGAGCCTCCAGCTGTTGCAAAACAACTACTCCCAGTATTACCAGACAGCCACTGACTGTTCAGGCATGCTGGGAGTTTTACAACAGCTGGAGGCACCCTGTTTGGGAATCACTGGCATAGAATACCCCTATGTCCACCCCTATGCAACCCCTAATTTAGGCCTCAAATGCGCATGGCGCTCTCACTTTGGAGCCCTGTCGTATTTCAAGGCAACAGTTTAGGGTCACATTTGGGGTATTGCCGTACTCGGGAGAAATTGTGTTACAAATTTTGGGGGGTATTTTCTGCTTTTACCCTTTCTAAAAATGTTAAATTTTTGAGAAAAGAAGCATTTTAGGTAAGTCGTGTAACACCTGTTGGGTATAAAGGTTCACTTAACCCCTTGTTACGTTCCCCGAGGGGTCTAGTTTCCAAAATGGTATGCCATGTGTTTTTTTTTTTTTTGCTGTCCTGGCACCATAGGGGCTTCCTAAATGCGGCATGCCCCCAGAGCAAAATTTGCTTTCAAAAAGCCAAGTGTGACTCCTTCTCTTCTGAGACCTGTAGTGCACCAGCAGAGCACTTTTCACCCCCATATGGGGTGTTTTCTGAATCGGGAGAAATTGGGCTTCAACTTTTGGGGGGTATTTTCTGCTATTACCCTTTTTAAAAATGTTAATTATTTGGGAAAACAAGCATTTTAGGAAAAAAATTTTTTTTTTACATATGCAAAAGTCGTGAAACCCCTGTGGGGGTATTAAGGTTCACTTTACCCCTTGTTACGTTCCCTGAGGGGTCTAGTTTCCAAAATGGTATGCCATGTGTTTTTTTTTTGCTGTTCTGGAACCATAGGGGCTTCCTAAATGCGGCATGCCCCCGGGGCAAAATTTGCTTTCAAAAAGCCAAATGTGAGTCCTTCTCTTCTGAGACCTGTAGTGCGCCAGTAGAGCAATTTTCACCCCCATATGATTTTCTGAATCGGGAGAAATGGGGTTCAAATTTTGGGGGGTATTTTCTGCTATTACCCTTTTTAAAAATGTAAAACTTTTGGGAAACCAAGCATTTTAGGAAAAAAAAATTTTTTTTTTTACATATTCAAAAGTCGTGAATCAACTGTGGGGTATTAAGGTTCACTTTAACCCTTGCTATGTTCCCCGAGGGGTCTAGTTTCCAAAATGGTATGCCATGTGTTTTTTTTAGCTGTCCTGGCACCATAGGGGCTTCCTAAATGCGGCATGCCCCCCAAAAACCATTTGTCGCTCCTTCCCTTCTGAGCCCTCTACTGCGCCCGCCGAACACTTAACATAGACATATGAGGTATGTGCTTACTCGAGAGAAATTAGGTTTCAAATGCAAGTAAAAAAATTCTCCTTTTTACCCCTTGCAAAAATTCAAAAATTGGGTCTACAAGAACATGCGAGTGTAAAAAATGAAGATTGTGAATTTTCTCCTTCACTTTGCTGCTATTCCTGTGAAACACCTAAAGGGTTAAAACGCTGACTGAATGTAATTTTGAATACTTTGGGGGGTGCAGTTTTTATAATGGTGTAATTTGTGGGGTATTTCTAATATGAAGACCCTTCAAATCCACTTCAAACCTGAACTGGTCCCTGAAAAAAAGCGAGTTAAAAATTTTTGTGAAAAATTGGAAAATTGCCGCTGAACTTCGAAGCCCTCTGGTGTCTTCCAAAAGTAAAAACACGTCAATTTTATGATGCAAACATAAAGTAGACATATTGGAAATGTGAATAAAAAAAAACATTTATTTGGAATATCCATTTTCCTTACAAGCAGAGAGCTTCTAAGTTAGAAAAATGTTACATTTTCAAATTTTTTATCAAATTTTGGGATTTTTCACCAAGAAGGATGCAAGTTACCACAAAATGTTACCACTATGTTAAAGTACAATATGTCGCAAAAAAACAATCTCGGAATCAGAATGATAAGTAAAAGCATTCCAGAGTTATTAATGTTTAAATTGACAGTGGTCAGAATTGCAAAAAATGGCTGAATCCTTAAGGTGAAAAAGGGCTAAGTCCTTAAGGGGTTAAAGAGTATCCCAACTTTCAGGATAAGCTGTTCTGTGTGTACATGGGAAGCAGCACTATTTCTGACCAATATATAACTTGGTGTATGGTATTTTTCAGTACATTTCTGTTCTGCAGGCTTCACCTTTAATTTGCAGTTCTTCTAGAGCTGGTGGGCGGAGCTCCCTCCTTCTCCATAGACTTGTAGAAGGGGGGGAGGGGGATTTGATGACAGGAGAAAAAGGCATTTTTGTTTGGTGAGATATATTATTATTGCAACATTCCACACAAAGAAAGAATGTAGCGGAGCGCTCACAGATCCAGATGCAGGCAGACCAGATTCAAAAGTCCATAGACCACATCGGTCCAAGCAGGGAGGTGGCAGATGGATCCCGGGGGAGTTCAGAAGTCTGAACTCCCCTGGGATCCATCTGCCAACTCCCTGCTTGGACCGATGTGGTCTATGGACTTTTGAATCTGGTCTGCCTGCATCTGGAACAGTGAGTGCTCCACTACTTTCTTTTTTTGTTTGGAATGCTGCCTTATCTGCTGTGATTTCCCATGTGTGTAGCACTACCACGCCAATGCTAGTTTGTTACACCGTAATCTAAGCTGTTGTTGGAGGTGTGGATATATAGCACAGTGGTGCTGGCTGCCCTTTTATCTCTGAGATAATATATATTACTTTTGATCTATGCAAAGTTTGTTCAAATGATGGTGTCTATTTATGCCTTAATCAGACAGATATTTTGGTAAATTCTTCTATGGCTTGTGTATACAGGTACGGAGGCTGGGTAGGGGCAGATCCAGGGTGGTAATGGGGGCGAGTATGGGCAGAAAAATTCCAGTGTGCAATGTATTGCTCTTTATGCTTTATTTCTTCATGTCCCTCGCAACTCCCTTAAAGCGTTACCTTCATTAGTAAGAAAATTTAGGCCAGTGTAGTAATGTGCCCTAAGACCTGTATGCATAACAATATGCATGTTTTTATGTGTAAAATACCTCTTGATCTATGTATTACTGTGCTGAATCTTTTTGCATTTTTCCAGGAGCATGATGACCCTACCCTGTCATGAGGTCTGCACAAACATTTTTACATTTGCAAAGTTTTGGGCCTAAAGTGCATTTTCTATAGAACTCTAATGCAGCCATGTGAAACTAGAAAAAACTAGAAACTAGAAAAAACTGCATTTTGTGCTAAAAAATAAACATTTTTACATTTGCACAGCTTTGTGCTTATTATAACCCTAAATCAGCCTTGTGGAACCTATGTGGTACAAATACTCAACAAATAGGTTCATAAAATGACCAGAGGAATCATTTTGCATATAACTAATAGTTTAGGACCTTGTATTGCTTGTCAGTGTGTATAGAAATGCTTCTTGTCTGAAAAATTGCAAAATGTCTCAAAGGTGTTCAACGCATGCTGGTGAAAGTTGGATTATACACTGCTCTGAGGCCAAGTATGGAGAGAACCACACCTCCCTCACTCCCCCCCTTAGAAAAATGGTCCTTTTGTTGATGGACCAAAAAGGTTAGATTTCCATGGTTTGTTTGCAGAATTAAAAAGACAGAGCGCTCTAGTTGCCATTATTTAAACCATTCACATTTTTAGTAATCAAAATGTTTCATGAAGTATATTAGGAAAAAGCTTAGTTTTAAGGAAGTATTAAATGGAAAAAAGTTGTTTCTAATGACAGTAAAACTTTAAATATGTAAACCTCAGATTAACACATAATGAAAAAAAAATGTAACATAAAAATACAGAAATACTTAAAAATACAGTCATGAACAGGTGTACACTATCAGTATAACAAGTGGCAATATAGCTAATAATAACAATAATGCAGACTATACTAGAGCAGTGTTTGCTAATCAGGGTACCTCCAGCTGTTACAAACCTACAACTTCCAGCATGCCTAGACAGCCAAAAACTCTCCTGAAATGTCATATTGACAATTGTAGAGCATCATTTCCTAGAAGTGTGCTGTTCCTCTGTTTTTTCTCCTGGAAATGTAGGAATAAATTGACAACTGAGTATTATCATTCCCCTCATCAATGTATTGTGTTGTGCTGCAGCAGTAGTTCTATAGTTAAATGCAAAAAAATCTGTTACAAAAGGTTTCCATGAAGATAATGCCATATTTTACATTTTCAGTAGGGATAATAAAGGAATGTTGCAACATAGAGTTCTTAGTAAAGATGTTCCAGAATTCTGATCTCATGGGTAATACAAAGATTTGTTCTGTAACAGACCTGTCAGGAGAGGTGACAGATCCTCTATAAATCCTGTACTAACTGGTGATGTCTTCTCTTATTATAGACATTCTCATTTCTATTCTATCATCTGGCCTAGACTGCTATGACAACTTATTCTGACTGCAGAGTTTCCTACTGTGGAATCTTTGGCTCCTCACTTTTATAGCAATTTAAAACTTCCCCAGACACACAAATATATTCGGACCAGACACTAAAATGAATTCAGACCCCAGACCAGACTCCTAAATAAATTTCAACCTCAGACCGAATCTCTTAATAAAATCAGATCCCAGAGTAAACCCCTAAATGAATGCAAACCACAGACTAGATGCCTTCATCCAAATCCCAGACCCCTCCAGTGCAGACCCCAGTCAAGACAGATTAGTAAATACAGACCCCCTCAGAACAGACCCCTAAATTCTGATATCAGACCAGATCCCTCTATATATTTACACTTTTTTCCTGGGTTCTTTTCAGCTGCACACATGGTCTTAAAGGGGTATTCCAGGCACAAACATTTTATCCCCTATCCAATGGATAGGGGATAAGATGTCTGATCGTGGGGGGCCCACTGCTATGACCCCCTGTGATCTCCCTGCAGCACCCGCATTCTATGCGGGTGCTGAATCTCCGGTTTCGGAAACCTCTGGATTTCCGGGACTGGGGATGTGACGTCACGCCATGCCCCCTCCATTCATGTCTATGGGAGGGGGCATGACAGTCGTCACGCCCCCTCCCATAGACATAAATGGAGGGGGCGTGGCGTGACGTCACGTCCCCAGTCCCGTAAACCCAGAGGTTTCCGAAACCGGAGATTCAGCACTTACATATAATGGCAGTGTGGTACTAACCCAATGTTCCTCTGTGAACCCCACAAATATCTTTTTGTCAGTGAAGCTGTTTCCACATACAAAGCACAGGAGTGAGTGCTCTGAAATAACCTGTAAACTTTACTGAACTCCGTCTGAATATCCAGAGAAATACAGTTGACTGAAAACAGCTTTAGGTAATAGAGCTTTCAAGGAGAGTAGAAATATAGTCACTGTCCCTTTTATTTGTGTGTTTATAGCTTTATTTATTTATCTTTAGGTGGTTTTAGTACTATGCGTGAAATGTCTACAGCAGATCTATGTACATGGGTTGTAGTTCACTGTCTTTCTAGTTCACAGTCCAAACTACTAAATAATGATCTTCACAGTTTACTGTGATGCAACGTGCACAATAGAACTCCACTTCACTCACTATTTGGCAGTAATCTGTGACATGGCACTCAGAAGAGCGTATCCAGGGAAGTCCTTTTGCCTTGGTAGACAGCACTGACATGACTATAAGCCCAAAATTCATCTGTAAAACAGAAAAACCCTTGAACAATTTTTCTCTTGAAAGACAAGAGTTTGCCTCTTGTGGCTAAAATGTAGTAGAATGTATCCTTTCAGCGTGGACAGAATTGAGGTACAGCTCGATTGTAGATTAGACTTGTGACGTGACTGGGGGGACCTTTGTGCAAACCAAGGTTCACTAGACTTGTCCTCAGGAAGAGCAGAGCTGAGGGACACACTTGTGGCTTGGGCTAAACTCAGGTCTCAACTTTCTAGAGCACATTTTGGTCCCCAGGAGAGGAAAGTGGGACCATATCCTAGGGGCTGTGACAATTTTTCCACTGTTGTAAATTCCCACTGATCATGTGGCATTATTTGTGTGTTGTATGAAGATAATGTTCACCTCCGTGCACAAACTCCTATCTTCTGTCACGTCATAGAGAGCACGAGCCCTGAGCAGTAGAACATTGGGTTGTAGTGCTTTTGCAAGTGACTTGACTATGTAGCTGACATTGACTTCTCCAATCATTGACTACATTTCATTTCCTTAAAGGGGTACTCCAGTTGAAAATAAAAATTTCAAATCCACTTTGTGCCAGAAAGTTAAACAGATTTGTAAATGACTTCTATTTAAAAATCTTAATCCTTCCACAGTGACCACAGTGCTCTCTGCTGACACCTCTGTCCATGTCAGGAACTTTGCAGAGCAGCATGTTTGCTATGGGGTTTTGCTCCTGCTCTGGACAGTTCCTGACATGGACAGAGGTGTCAGCAGAGAGCACTGTGGTCAGACTGGAAAGAAATGCACAACTTCCTCTGGAGTATACAGCAGCTGATAATTTCTAGAAGGCTTAAGATTTTTAAATAGACTGCAATTCACAAAGACGTGCTGTTCGCTCTCGGTGAAAGCCATGACAGTGGTGATGGAAGGGCCTTATTTCTTAAAGGTAAAGTGGGTTCCATGACATGCACCTTTCCTTCCCTATATGCACCCAATACATGCCAAGTCCCATGGTTACTGAAGACACTGGAGAAGCTGAGGGCTTTTGCCGAGGGCCCCATCATTCTAGGGTCAGACCTTAACTTAGGACTAGACCCTACTAGGGACTCCTCCACTAAGAGGTCCTCTGTATCGCCACTGGCTTTACACACTTTGAAAAATAAACTCTAGGAGCTAGGCCTTATAGATACTTAGAGATCCCTCCACCCCAAAGATGTCACTGATGTCATTTTACTTCGCACCTCATAGATCTAATCACTGCTTAGACTACATCCTATGCCATGAGAGTGAACTTCCCACATTGCTTGAATCTGATATTGACACACGCACGCTTTCTGACCATTCGCCTGTACCTTCGATCTTCTCTTTGTCACACCTGCCTACTGGTGACTGGACATGGCGTCTCAATGAGTCACTGCTGACAGATGCCTTAGAGGTGTCTAAACTTTTGGCTCATTTGACATCATTTTTAACTATCAATTTGACTCCTGGCATACCATTCCCGGTAGTCTGGAAAAAACGCATAAGGCGTACATTTGTGGACAGAGAGAAGTCTCTGAACTCTTGGCTGCCATAGTGTCTCTCGAGAGGCACCAGTCTATGTCACCTGGGGGCAGAACAGGAAAATGAGTTGTCCTTTTTAAGGGATCACCTTAAAGATATCCTAAACAAGAAACATGCCTAAACTGTCATACGGTTTAAGCAAAAACTTTTCATGCATGGTGACAAAGGTGATCGTCTCATGATAGCAATGGTGAGAAAGAAAAGAGAAAAAGCATCTATCCCCATGGTAGTGGACAGAGAAGGTAATAGACATACAGACACTGGTAAGATAGCAAAAGCTTTTTGCACGTATTACCAATCCATCTACAACCTTACTACTACTGATGATGATCACACAGTTAGACAACAAGCAATCAGAGCTTTTCTAGATTCTGTAAACCTGCCAACTGTCTCCGTTGAGGAAGGTCAGGAGTTGCTAAGCTATTGTACAGAGGAGGAAGTACTCCATGTGCTTAAAGGAGTACTACCGTGCTGACAACTTATCCCCTATCTAAAGGATAGGGGATAAGTTGTCTGATCGTGCGGGGTCCCGCCACTGGGGACCCCCGCGATCTCGCGCGCGGCACCCCGCTCTCATCAGGCCCTGGGTCTGATGATGGGGCCGGTGACAGCTGTCTCGCCCCCTGCCATAGACCTCATAGGGGTGGAGCATGACATCACATGGGGGCGGAGCCATGATGCCACGATACTCCGGCCCAGTGATCGGCAGTCATCAGACCCGGAGCGATGTTCGCTCTGGGGTCTGATGAGAGCGGGTTGCTGCATGTGAGATCACGGGGGTCCCCAGCGGCAGGACCCCGCGCGATCAGGCAACTTATCCCCTATCCATTAGATAGGGGATAAGTTGTCAGCATGGTAGTACCCCTTTAAAGGAGTACTCCAGCGCAAAGAATAGGGGATAAGTTATAGATCGCGGGGGGTCCGAGCGCTGGGGCCCCCCAGGATCTCCTGGACGGGGCCGCAGCAGTCTACAGGAACTGCCGTTTCGTCCCCAGCAGAGATAAGTTATATTGCACTACAGATGTACTTTAATTCTTTCCAGATTGGGAAAAGCCCAGGCCCCAATGGCCTAACCCTTTCCTACTACAAGAAATTCCAGCAGGTCCTCCTTCCACACCTTACTAAATGGTGCAATGCACTTTTAATGGGCCCCCACTTGCCCCTGCAGGCACTGGAGGCGCATATCAAAATCCTTCCTAAGGAAGGGAAAGACCTGTCTTTCTGCCCCAGTTACAGACCGATCTGACTCCTTAATTTGGACGTGAAGATATGGGCGAAACTGCTAGCCATCCGCATGGACAGATTGCTACCCAGGCTTATACACCCAGATCAGACGGGTTTTGTGAGGGGGAGAGAGGATAGACACAGTGCTCTTCGGGTCATGCACGCTATACATTATGCTAAGACCACAAACTGTCCATTACTCCTTCTAGGTACAGACGCTGAAAAGGCATTCGATAGAGTAGTGTGGGATTACAGGACATCGGTTATTCGTAAGTTTGGTTTCCCTGTACCTTACATATCAGCTATTATGTCTTTATATGGGGCACCAAGTGCACATATATGTGTCAATGGAACACTTTCTTCTTCATTCCACATAGGTAACGACACACGACAAGGCTGCCCTTTCTCTCTCTCCCTCTACATTCTAGTTATGGAATCATTATTGCAAAAGTTGAGCCAAGATGACATGATCAAGGGACTCTCTGTAGGGGGCCATGAACATCTTACGGCTGCCTTTGCGGATGACCTTTTGATTTTTGTCACCAACCCTGTTGAAGCACTCCCACGAATCCAATCTGTATTGGACCTATATGGTCCTTATCAAACTTTAGGGTTAACTACACAAAGTCAGAAGTTCTTAACATGTCCATCTCATCAGATGTTCTAGCTGACCTGCAATGACACTCCCCCTATAAGTGGCCATCCCATAGTATTACCTATTTGGGTAATACTATCTCCCTGCTTGAGAAAGGCTTTGGTCCCGAAACGCAGCACTGGGTGGTATCCCCCCAGGTCCTCTTGAAGCTCCTTGACTAAGTATGCTGGTACATTGTTTATGTGTAGTCCAATATTGGACACTTTGATGTTTTTTCAGTGTATTTGTACCTTCTTTGCTTTTGTATTTTTTCATTTAGCTACTGTTGTGACCTGAGGGGGTCACCCTTGCTGTTTTTGTTCCCCACCTGTGTGGGAGTCCTCAGCTTTTATGTACTTATGATGTATTGAATAAAGTTTATTTTATATTTTCCTAAATGGCTCCATCTGTCATTGAGTTATACCCTAGGTGTATATCATTGTCTCAAGCCCCTCGTGGATCGATTGGCTACTGTTAACCTCCTTGCAGATGCCTGTCCAGTTGTCAGTGGTCAAATCTCACCCTATGGATGATCCAGATAGTAATATCCCAACATACTTGCTTTCTTAGGAGAAAGAGTTGCACTTGACTTTCACTGAGAGTGAGCGTACCATGATATTAAAACATTCCCACGGCTTTTCGCAATCAAGTTACAAAAAAATCATTTTAAATTGATCTCCAGATGGTATAGGACACCAGAACTTCTGCATCCTCCCACCCTGATTCTACCTTACCCCCTTCCTCCCCTCCCACCAACCTATTCATGTCTTCTTCAATCTTCTTCCCCCTTCTTTATTCTAACTCTACCCTACCTGTCCTTACTTACTTTCTTCCTTTCTTCCACTTTGCCATTCTCTACATCTTTATCTCACTCTCATTTCATACTCACCACCTCTTCTTGTTTCTTCTCTATTTAGTGTTCTCCTTTTCTTACTTGACCTGTCTTCTTCACTTATTCCTTCTCAGATTGTTTTCTTTACTAGAACAGAGTACCTGGATTAGGTACTTTGTAGTAAAGATGTTAACATGAGACAGGGCACTGTTAGAATTGTCCTTCCACTTTGTTTTGCGACAATGGGGGACATTTATCAATGTTTGCTTATGTATTCCTTTTTTTAGTAATTTTTTCCTTACTTTTTTTTTGCTTATGTGTGACTTATTTATCAACTGGTTTCAGACTGTTGCTAAATTTCTTTCACGTAAGCAATTTTTTCTTTTTTACTTTGGTAGTAGCTTTTTCTGCTCCATGTTTGAGCTGGAGTAAATTTAGTAAATTTTTAACCTTGTTGCGACTTTTTTTTGCGCAGTTGCGACTGTCGCAGTTAATGAATACCTGACTACCCGTAGTCCATTTTAAAATTATTACTACGTAGTTAAGTTTTGAAAAACTTGCTTTTCTCGCTTTCCAGTCAAAATGTCTCATGAAAAATCGCGTAGTCGCAGGTGCTACATTTGTGTGACATTTTTAGTAAAAAAAAATTAACTAAATCCCTTGATAAATGTCTGTCAATGTTTTCTATGCATGAAATTCATTCTCTGCGACTCAGAGGTGCAACACTGATATACTTATCTGAAGACCATGCCCAGACGGGGCATTATTGCTTTTGCCTCACACTTACCATCTTTGATATAAGTATGTCCATAGAAGAATTGTTCATGTATGTTCTACCCTTAATTATGTTGCATGTACATGTTCGTATGTATTGAAAACTTTAAATAAATAATAAACATTTTTTTTTTTTAAATAGACATAATTTACAAATCTGTTTAAATGTGTTGGTTCATATAAGATACTAGTTTTTTTTTTTTTTATCTCTAGCTTGTCGCATGCTTGTAAAGTACTTGACATCCCATCATGCTATGTTGTGTAATAGCTCACCCTAAGAATATTTATCATAATTTCCCACAATGTACTCAAGGGTAGGATCACACATAGCGTATGCGCAAAATTGGCCTCAAAACCTCACAGTAGCCCTGTGTGTCTGGTTATAGGAGAATACACAGTGTATTTCACGCATACGCTATGTCCGAGCTCACTGTAAATAAACATATAGTGAAAAATTAAAGATGCAGAAACCAGAATTATTTAAATCATTTTTATTCACAATCACATTTTCATCTAAAACCATACAATGAATTATAATTCTTAAACAAAACCACAAAAATAGTAATAAATAGATGGAACAAAGTAAAAAGACATTCATATACATTTATTCAACAGGAACTGAAAGAAGGGTCAGGGAGAGGGGTGGGGGGCATCTGGGATTATGGCTATATTCTGTACGCTTTAATTACATCACAGAAAAGAATGTCCAGTCCACACAGTAAAAGATCTGAACACTGGATAGCGACTAAAGATTGGTCCACAGCTAGAAACTAGATCGCAACGTATTTACATGAAATGATCGGATGTGTTCTCATTGAATCAAAGCATCCGCTCATTCGTCTTACTCCACAGCCCCCCCCTTTTTTTTTTTTTATAGGTTCAGTATCTATATCCTCCACTTATCATTAATGAATGCTCCAGGGATTCCGTCACTGACCAATCCAGGCTGAATTTAATCAATTACGCTTTTCCATAATAAACTTCTAGGACAAAGTCACATGTTGGTTTAATGTACACTTCAATGTATCACCCTGTGAAAATAAACCTCTGGCAGGAGCTGTAAAGCCTTGTTTTCATTGAGCACTTTTTTTTATTTCATTTTTTCCCATATGGGATTACTTAGTGCTGTATTAATGAAATGTTAGTATATCCAGTAGACCCAGATGTGAGAAATACTGCATGGCTGGTAACCATACTGAGTCAACAACATAGGGTTAATGAGAAGCAGCAAGATCCCAGAATTCCTTCTACTACTAATTAGAATAGGCTCTTATGCATTGATCTACAGCTGTACAGCCTATCTGGATGTTAATGTTGTTGTGTATACTCACTGATACTACTTCGGGACATCTGGAGTAAGAATTCTCCTTAAGCAGTGCGCCGAAAAGGTGAGTGGAGACTTATAGGCCATACTTGCTCCTTTGGCATTTTAAGGAAAAAATTGCTAAGTAGCTCTCTCTCAAAGAAAGAAAGAAAGAAAGAAAGAAAAAGCTCTTTGGTGCCACCTATTGTCACCGCTGCATATCTGCTAAATACCTTCCACTGTTATTGTCATAGAGCTACTCCTTCTTTTTAGTGGTAGTGTTAGTAAACATTGACTTATCGAAATTTTATGTGAATACATAAACTAATGCTGGCGTTACATATAAGCTTCAACTAAACCCGACAATTTTGATCATCTGGTGACTTTCCGACTCTTCCCCGATGACAAAATTTGATTGATATAAGGGTTGGGCAGTTGGATTTTTGTCCTCAGAAAGAAGAGCTGCCAGAGGAGGAAGCTGGCAGCGCCTACTCCCCTTTTTGGTCAAGCTGAGCATGCATTTGTATAGGACATTGGAAGAGATAGTTGTTGGGCCAACACTATTTTATGTGTATAGCCAGCTTAAAGGGGTACTCCGCCCCTAGACATCTTATCCCCTATTCAAAGGATAGGGGATAAGATGTCTGATCGCGGGGGTCCTGCTGCTGGGGACCCTCGCAATCTCTACTGTAGCACCCCAGTCATCTGGTGCACGGCGCGAAGGCTGGGTTCACATCACATTTTCAGCCATACGGGATCGCATACGGCTGGGGGGAGCTAAAACTGTGCACTCCCGTATCCCTGCTGTATGCGGCCTGTTTGTAATGTATTTCAATGAGCCGGCCGGAGTGAAGCGCTGACTCCGGTCAGCTCATTTTTGTCCCGTATGCAGTTAAAAAATGAACCGACCGGAGTCAGCGCTTCGCTCCGGTGGGCTCATTGAAATACATTACAAATGGGCCGCATACCGCAGGGATACGGGAGCATACGGTTTTAGCTCCCCCTAGCCGTATGTGGTCCCTTATTGCATAAAACATGATGTGAACCCAGCCTAAAACTACAAGAGCCCGGACTTAGCTTAGCTTTTTGGTGTATGTGAAGAGAGAAATTTCAGAAAATGTGACCTGCACAAAATATATGATCTGCTCTGTGACAATTTAATATATTTTGTGCTCCTACACATTACCAGCACACACAAAAAAAAAAGGCGTAGAAAAATGGTTCACTTACACTTACAATGATAAACGCCGGCCATAGACTAGAAAGTCAGCAGCAGAAATTCTGTGCAGATATCGAATACTGGGAGATTACGGCTCTGAAATCTGCAGCATTGTAAATGCGGCTTTCATTTATAATATATGCTATGAGTCAATAACTGTACAATTAATTTAATGATATGTATTTGTACCAATATGCTGCATAGTGTTGAGCGGCATAGGCCATATTCGAATTCGCGATATTTTGCGAATATATGGACGAATATTCGTCATATATTCGCTAAATTTGCATATTCATAATATTCGAGTTTTATTTTCGCATATGCAAATTTTCGTATGTTCGGAAATTCGCACGCCAGTCTCAAACAGTAGTATTAGAGCCTTCTTTACATCACACAAGCTGGAAGCAGAGAGGGATGATCACTGTGATGTGTACTGTGAAAAAAAAATGAATATTCGTAATTACGAATATATAGCGCTATATTTGCGAATATTCGCGAATTCGCAAATATGCGATATTCGCGAATAAAATTTGCATTGCGAATATTCGCGAGCAACACTAATGCTGCAGTACAGTACATAAGTATATCAGTATATAAAATGGTCAGAATTTAGGATAGGAGTCCAGGTAGCACTTTGAGAGCTGTGTAAGGGTGATAGACCTGGCTGGCACACCATCTAGTCACCAAGATTAACCCAAAGACAATAATGGAGAATTGGCACAAATATGTAGGTGACCATCCACCACTGTGCCATTCTGTGATATATTCAGGTTATAGCCTGTATATGAAGTGCCAACTCGTCTTGTATGACTTCCCTCATTGCGTCTCTGGAAACCTATCCAGACAGCACACACTGCTCTGCTGCATCTATTTCTGAAACAAAAAAAATTCATTCAATAAATATTGATAATAAGTTGTTAAAGGAGATCTGAAAGAAAAAGTTAGGCTGTGTTCACACTACGATTTGTAACTACGGTTCCCGTATACGGCTGGGAGGAGGGGGGCGGGGCTTAATCGCGGCACCTGCACTCAGCCGTATAGGGGAACCGTATTTAATGCATGTCTATGAGCCGACCGGAGTGAACCGCAGCCTCCGGTCGGCTGCTTTTTCGTCCGTATGCGGTTTCCTGACCGTAGGCAAAAACGCAGTCGACCGGGGGGTGTGGTTCACTCCGGTCGGCTCATAGACATGCATTAAATACGGTTCCCCTATACGGCTGAGTGCAGGCGCCGCGATTATGCCTCGCCCCGACCCCCCTCCTCCCAGCCGTATACGGGAACCATAGTTACAAATCGTAGTGTGAACCCAGCCTTATCCTCTATCCATAGGGGATAAGTGTCAGATCGTGGGGATCCAACCGATGGGACCCCCGTGATCTCACACCCGATGCCCTGGCTCTTCTCCTGAATAGATGGTGTCAACCACAGCACAAAGTGATGGCCAACACACCCTCTCAATGCATCTCTATGGGAGAGCCGGAGCATCGCTTTGTGCATGTGGTTGACACGCTCCATTTAGAAGGAGAGCTGTGGCGCTGTGCGGGAGATCACAGGGGTCTTAGTGGTCTGACCCCTCTGTGATCTGACAATTATACATTATCTTAAGGATAGAGGATACGTTTTCTAATCTAAGAGTACTCCTTATGCTCACCTTTCAACACCAGTGTACATATGAAACTTTGTAAACTGGTGTTCAAAGGTGAGCATATGCCTTAAAGGGGTATTCCAGTGGAAAACATTTTTTTTTAAATCAACTGGTGCCAGAAAGTTAAACAGATTAGTAAATTACTTCTATTAAAAAATCTTCATCCTCCCAGTACTTACTAGCTGCTGAATACTACAGAGGAAATTATTTTCTTTTTGGTACACAGAGCTCTCCGCTGAATCACGAGCACAGTGCTCTCTGCTGACATCTCTGTCCATTTTAAGAACTGTCCAGAGTAGGAGAAAATCTCCATAGCAAACATATGCTGCTCTGGACAGTTCCTAAAATGGGCAGAGATGGCAGCAGAGAGCACTGTGCTCGTGATGTCAGCAGAGAGCTCTGTATTCCAAAAAGAAAAGAATTTCCTCTGTAGTATTCAGCAGCTAATTTAGTACTGGAAGGATTAACATTTTTAATAGAAGTCATTTACAAATCTGTTCAACTTTCTGGCACCAGTTGATAAAAAAAATAAAAATAAAAAGTTTTCCACTGGAGTATCCCTTTAACAACTTATCAATATTACCAACATTACCAATATTTATAAACTGAAAAGTATTTGTTTCGGATATAAATGTAGCAGAGTGAAATGTGTTGTCTGAATAGGTTCCCGAAGATGCAATGACAGAAGTCTTGGATGGACCAAAGCTTCTTCTTAATATATGTATTGCTGAGTTTTCCCAAGTAGAATTTATTTTTCATTTATAATGAATACACTTTTTTTCTCCAGCACTGAGAACTAGATCAAGGTTAAACATTATATGAAGAGAAACTGTCCTCTGAGCATATTCTACATTATATCATGGCACTTCATGTGGTTCCTTACATCACAGAAACATGAAGGGGGAGATTTATTAAAACCTGTGCAGAGGAAAAGTTGACCATTTGCCCATAGCAACCAATCAGATTGTTTCTTTTTTTAAAGGGCCTCTCAAAAATGAAAGAAGAAATTTGATTGGTTGCTATGGGCAACTGGTTAACTTTTCCTCTACACTGGTTTTGATAAATCTCCCCCGAAGTGTCTTATGTGTCAGATGTTACTAGCTCATAGAACCGTAGTACGCAGCACTGTCATTAATATTCATGTAGTAGACATAAGAGTTCTACCCACAAACACGTAGCCATGTTTACAATGAGATGAATTTGACTAGAACAATATTAATCATTCAATAAATTTAGTCTATCTACAATAAGGGCTGACGTAATACTCACTATATATCAAATTACCAACTTCTAAATAACACTTGTGCCTTTTTGTGAAGTCCTATCTTTTCCCAACACATTCTTACCAATAAATCCATGTGTACCTTCTTAAAGAGTACCTGTCACCAAATAATACTTTTAATATACTGTTCCTTGTGTAATTAGGAGACACTTTGCCATTCACTTGCTTTTAAAATTATCAACACAAATATGTTTAAAATGAAATAGAATAAATGGCCACTAGGTGGCTCTGTTGTGTTCCCCGCCACAATTGATACATTAATACCAGCCTGGCAGGAGACCAAACTCAGGAAGTGCTTCTCTGCACTGAGCTTGATTGACAGCTGCACAGAGCCTCACTGAAAGCTGCACAGATTAAAGGGGTATTCCAGGAAAAAACTTTTTGATATACATCAACTGGCTCCAGAAAGTTAAACAGATTTCTAAATTACTTCTATTAAAAAATCTTAATCCTTTCAGTACTTATGAGCTTCTGAAGTTAAGGTTGTTCTTTTCTGTCTAAGTGCTCTCTGATGACACCTGTCTCGGGAAACGCCCAGTTTAGAAGAGGTTTACTATGGGGATTTGCTTCTAAACTGGGCGTTTCCTGAGACACGTGTCATCAGAGAGGACTTAGACAGAAAAGAACAATCTTAACTTCAGAAGCTCATAAGTACTGAAAGGATTAAGATTTTTTAATAGAAGTAATTTGCAAATCTGTTTAACTTTCTGGAGCCAGTTGATATATAAAAAAAGTTTTTTCCTGGATAACCCCTTTAAAGCTGCACAGAGCCTCACTGAAAGCTACACAGAGCCTCATTTAAAGCTGCACAGAGCCTCACTGAAACATGCACAGAGCCTGAGGTCTTCTATTTATCACAGCATTGCAAGCATGTGAGGGTAGAAGTGGTCCCCCAGCAGGCTTCAGTGATATCATGCCTGCTGGGAAATGCCCACTTATTGCTGCTGAGAGATTGCACTATATGAGCAAGAATAAAGGTATGATACAAAGCTTTTTAAAGCTCAACTAAACTTTTTTTAAGGGTGGAAGGAGTGTTAGGAGTAGTTAGGGAACATAGGCTGAGTTAGTTTACAAAAGTTTATTTGGTGACAGGTACTTTTTAAAGCCTACGTGTGCATGAGGCCTCACTAACTGCATGAGGACTTACTAAAATCTGGTCTGAAGGGCAAAATTACTGCATGAAATATGCTTCTGAGTTTGAAACCATACAGTTTTCATGTCAAGAAGTAATTTTTTCATATATAAAACCATAGAACCCTTTAAAATGAGAACCTTACACTGGTTGGTGGTGCTGGGCAACTAGTGGTCAGTTTAACAAGGTAAAGCATTCTTCATTCATATTAAAATGACCAGAATTATCATACGGGCACTTTTGAGGACTGTGCCAAGAAGGAAAATGCATCCAACCATTTATAAACAAATAGAAGAAATGTTGAAGAAATGAACTAAGTCCATAGTTGGACAAAAATAATAAATTACGGATAACAAAAAAACAGAATTTTTTTTAATCATTTCTAGAAATGTATGAATAAAAGTGGAATTTGACCACTTACACATTTTTGCCTTTTACACATATACTTCTATTTTTACAATTTTTTTGTAGCCAGATTCAAAGTTTTTAGCAGTTACAAGCAATTACTTTGGGGTTCTAGGTAACTGACTAGTGCACTTGGCGCCAAATCTAGTAGCGGTTGTGGCCAAAGATAATTAATTTGATAATCTGATCAATATTTACCGATGAAAATGATGAATTATCAATAAGAAGGCTCATTCATGATATAATTTTAAATTTAAAGTGACATCACTGCTACAGGTTTGCTGATGTCTTTTAGGACTCATGTCATCAATTATGTCACTGGATGCTAGTAAATAGGTAACTAATACCGTAGTACATTCATTGATGAAAATGAAAGGATTGCACTGATCCCAGGTGGGGTTTTCCAAAGTTCACTATGGCTCTAAAACCCTTACTGGAACAGTCAAGTGATGCCGGCAGCCTAGTATTTATAAAATTTGTAAAGCCAGTTATACATCTATTACATCTGATATTATTAGTTTCTCACTTGGGCAAATTCCAAATGACAATGGTCATGAATTCTAAATATTTTTAAATGCTGACTGACAAAGAGAGCCATTTGTGTACTAGAATACATCAGATCTTTATGCATATCATTATGTTTTCTTGTCCAAGAGCAAGAACACTAAAATTATTCTGCAAAAATCTGAGCAAGAAAATTAATACCTACTATCTCCACTGCAATAGCAGAAGTAAAGATAGAGTGGTTTGCCCATAAGTGATAAGATCCAATGAAATATATAATGTTCTATCCTCTTTAGCCTAGGTTTCCACACAGGTTTATTTCTGGTGTTTCATTTTTATTTTTTGGAAAACTGCCACTGCAGTTTCTGAGCCAAAGCCAGAAGTCTATGCAAAAAGGAATGGGAAATATAAAGGAAGGATTTATAGGTCTTCTTCCTACTGGATCAACTTTTGATCAACTTTTGACTTTGGCTCAAAAACGGCAGTGACAGTTTAAAAAAACAAAACAAAAGAAACAGAAAAAACCTGTGTGGAAACCTAATCTTTCTGGGACTTTACATTACCCATAGGTTATGCTGGTAGTTGGAATTTTGGAACAGCTTGTCAAAAGGTTTACCATAGACTGTAGAGAACTTGTACTTGTAATCACCATCTGCCCACAGAAGAACCAGCTACAAAGGCACTATTTTTTATTGGGATTGTTGTCCAGTTTATTAATAGAAATATATTACTGTTAGGCATATTACAATCATTGCCTTCGCACACATGGTGGTCTTCATGATCTTTGGCTAACAAGTCCAAATTGTCCCTGTGAATTTTTTTTTATCTTATCCTTAGTCTATGGGATTAAGGACTAAGGGTTCTAAAGGAAAATATCCTTAGCTTGTTGCCTATTCTTCACCACATAACTTTTTACTAGTTAATATAAAATCCTTAATTTAAATATGAACCAAGTTTAAGGTGTCACCAGGTTCTGGCTTATTTCCAGGTACATTGTATTACACGCAATTCTTTTGAAACTATAACTAGACCAGCTGCATTTTTTTAAAATGCATTCTTCAAATTACAAGCATCTTCAGTAGTTAAGATTGAAAAGATTAAAATAATGGAGGCAATTGTCTGCTGAAACCAATGACTACAGGAATAAGATTATCTGTCCGAAACAGTATGAAAGGGAACGTGAGGGGGATCTAAGGTCAGGAGGAGGAGATAGTTCAGCTTGTGTTTGGTCAAAATGTTTGGATCTCTGTGTTCTAAATTAAAATAGTGCATTTATATTCCGCTTCTCTAAATGAATTTCAGAAAATAATAGTAAGTGATGTCTGGGGTTAAATAAAGCCTTTGCTTAAAAGCATTCTGCGATGAAAACCGGCATACAATGCATTACAGTAACCACTCTGCTCAAGGCTATTGGCAAAGCGTCCTCCTTAGAGAACAAATAAATCCACAGATTTAAATAAAAACTACTTTTGGAGAAAAGAAAAAAATCAAGACGACAGCCTCTTGAATTGTCTAGTAAAAACATACCAGACTCATGGCTGTCTGGGATTACCAATTATGTCTCCTTGCCGTGTTACCCTAAAATATCCCTTTGTTTTGCATGATATTATCAGAACTTTGATGTCTCAAAATGTGCTGCCTGAATTACAATGTATAATAGTACACAAAAGTGTAACCACATGAAAGCCACGAATTAGAATCTGTAATAGGAGAGCTCTATCAAGACATTAATGCCAGTTTTTTGCATTGATGCTTTTATGCAAGATGATGTTTGGGATACATATTTATAAAGCCACTTTCTAGGACACTTAAAATTGTATCAAGGAAAGGGGAAAGCCATACAACAAATTTCCATGGCTTTTCTTATTATAAACGTTTCAGATAACAACGCAAGGTGAAGCCATGTTAAGGTGTAGGCTACGCTACTCTCAGAGAGGGATGCACCAGTAAATATGCCCAAATAGGCCACATGCATTTTCCTTGGTCCTCCTGCATGCATCCTTGGCCACATGCATTTTCCTTGGAACTTAATAAAGAAGAACCTTATTCCACATTTATTAAGTTTCTAGAAAACCTTAACTACTTGAACCTTTTCTGTGAAACTACTAGCTGAAGGATTTACTATTCACCCTCTCATTCCATCAACAACATTGACATCACAGGAGTATTATCTTGACAATTTAAAGGAGGACTCCGCTATATAAAAACGTATTCCTATATCCTGAGGATAGGGGATGAGTATCAGATCGCCAGGTGTTTGACAGCTGGTACCCCCCTCAATCTCCCACCCAGTGCCCTGGCTCTCCTTCTAAATGGAGCTTGTTGACCACCACACAAAGCAGCGGCCAACACGTCCCCGCCATGAATCTCTATGGGAGAGCCGGAGCGCTGCACTTGGGAATCTCCAGCCCTCCCATAAAGCTACATAGAGGGGTCGTGTTGGCTGCTGCTTTCTGTGGTGGTCAACATGTTCCATGCCGGGGCCGTGATGAGTTTCAGCGGGGGCGGGGGGGGGGGGGGGATATGTTTTTATGTCCCTGAGTACTCCTTTAAGGTTGCCATCAACTGCCGAAATTGAGGAAATTGACTGCCTTCCCTATGTGCATATGTTGGTCCTGTTTTGTTTTTTTACATAAGAGGAAGCCTTTGAAACAATATGGGGAGGGTTGAGTCATCCAGAGAGGTCTGGATGTATTTCCTTAAAAATATAATACTACACTGGTTATTTTGATTGTCAAATTTGGAGTCAGGAAGGACTTTTTTTCCTCAAGCACAGAGCAATTGACATTGCCTAATGAGGGGTTTCTGCTTCCTCTGGATCAACACGATAGGATTATAGGTTTTCTACCTTATCATCTATGTTACCATGATATCTGTGCAAACTTGGTTGATCTACTTAGCCATGCCAAATTCCTATTCAGCACCAGCTCAAAAATGTTTGTATTACATACCCATATACCAACTGATCTTTGGATCAGCTTATTATGTACTACAAAAACATTAGACCATAAAAATGTTTTGAGGCCAACAATACTGAAAATTAGAAATAAAACAATGATTATAAATCCCATACACCATCCTAGAACAGCACTTAAAACAATTACTAACTAAAATGATTTGGTCAGTGAAATATTTTTTGGGAAAAGCACCTTGTGTTTTTGATTTCTATTTTATTTGTATTTTATAATAAATTCCCCATTGTCTATGTAACATTAAAAAAAGAGTTATCATCAGCACTTCAGAGATTTGTAATATAAGTAATGTGATGGAATTGGGCGCAAAACATATGTTGTTAGTGATAACTACTCAAATGTTCATCTACCTTTCACTGTTTATAAAAATGGCTAATACACGTTACATGAGCAGCACAATAAACATTGTAATGGGCCAAAGCTATCACATATATTATCTAGTTGTGTACCTGTTACTTATTTTTGTTGACATAAAAAACATTGGTTAACCTACTATGGCTCAAATCTTTCTAGGCGGTAATTTGCAACACAAAAAGTTTCCAATATCTACACTTACACACCATAAAAAGGTCAGCGTCTCAAGGAAAAAAACTGGCATTCTAAGCAACTATTGCTCGATATTCTTGGTGGAAATAGTTGGCCTCCAACATGATCTCCAACTCCTTTAAAATAAGATAAAACAGCCAGATCTAAATTCAGATGATTTAAAAAATCCAAAAGCTCCAGTGATCCATATCAAACCTCCGTACAAAGTTTTTTTTATTAAATAGGATGATGGATGATCACGAGATTATGCTTCCCTGATATCTTATTTTCCAGAATCGCTGACTTCAGAGTTGAAACGTTATGGACACTGTGAGATTTAAGTGCCTCTGAATTCTTCAAGATTATCTTAAAAATTTTAAAATGTTGCCTTAATGTTGACGAAAACAACTTATTCGAAACCCTAACTGCTGCGATACGTCTTGATGATATCTTTGATTAGACGTCTGCAAATAGGACAACAGGCATTGTTCATCTTCTTGAGTTTCAGGCCACATGTGTAGCACAAACACATATGTCCACAGGAGTAGATGACCGTGTCTACCAGGTTCTCGTAACAGATGGTACACTCATCGCTCCAGGATCCTGAGACGGATGGTGAGATTGGTGATTCGGGCATGCTCACTGGAGAGTTTGGAGCTGTTCCTACATGGAAATGAAGTAGAGAAACAATATGGAGGTTACATTATTTAGAACTGGAGAAAAAGTTGGCTTAGATCAAAAAGGAAAAATCCATATAATAACCTTACTCCGGTGGAAAACTTTATTTTTTTAAATCAACTGATGCCAGAAAGTTAGACAGATTTATAAATGACTTCTATTAAAAATTTACTTTATGGCACCAGTTGTTTAAAAAAAAAAAAAAAAAAGTTTTCCACTGGAGTACCCCTTTAAATTTTCATTTATTGCCGGAGTAGGAACAAAGAGGAGCTTGAATTTAAGGTTTTTTCATTACTGAATAGAATATAGGCAAGGATAACACAAAACCAATCCTGTTTAGAACAGGGTTGGTCTTTTTAAGAAGAAGCATGCATGGACTTCTTGGACTTTTCTAGTTAAGTTATTTTTGTATTCAGCAACCTTTAGGGGTCAGCCTCCAAGGGGTTAGCCCTAAACTAGAAATCCCCCCTTAAAACTATAATCTTTATTATGATCACTTAAAATGTAATATAATTCCCAGGTGTAATACTTTCTTTAATGGCACAGCCTGTGTTCAGAATATCAATTCAGCACCTCCCCATTCTATTGTGTAGTTGTGGAGAGTGTTCTAATCCACAACATGAAGAGGTGCTGTCTGTCTAGTACACTGACACTTATGGCTGCTGGTTAAAACTTTTCACTCACATCCCAACGTTTCGTCAGCCCCTGCTGGCTTTTTTAAGGGAGTGAGGCTAATGGCCGAGTGAACAGAACTCCTTCCTTATATATACTCTGTTGGTGACGTATTGATCTGAAACATCAATGTGCGCATCAAGTGTGACCTATCACAACACAAAACGTCATCGCATGCAGAGAGCAAACCAATCAGTTAGCTTATTGTCCCAATCCTCGTCATATTCATCCTCTATACGAATAAACAATGGGCCACGCATGCCAGGGAACTTACATTCCTTAATGTCCGCTTTCTGTTTACTGCGATTACGCTGCGCATGTCATTATTGACAATATACATTTTGTCAATCCAAGAATGCAGTAAAGAGAATCCTTCATTGAGTCTATGTGGACTTCTGCTATGCAGACAGTAAATCCATTTAGCCTCCTCTTTCAGTAATATCCTATCAACATCTCCCTTCGCCTTAGCTCTTGAGTAGTTTTGCCTACATACAGTTTGGGACATGAGCAACTTGCCACATACAGTACATTCTTGCTACTGCAATTTATGAAGACCAAGATCTTATAGACTCTCCCATCCACAGGATTAGTGAATTGCTTTGTTTTAGGTAGAACTTTTCACGTAGAACAGTGCCCACAGGAATAGGAACCCGGTGGAGGATTAGGCAACCAAGTCTGATTAGTTAGTGCTTGTTCCTCAAAATGGCTGTGGACCAATAGTTCTCGCAAATGTCGTCCCCTTCTAAAGGTAATGCCAGGCCTTGGTCCTATCTTATTAATATGATCTGTGTCCGATTGAAATATATGCCAGTGTGTTGCAAGGATCTTATTGATCTGTGGGGTATAGGCATCGTAAGAGCCCACAAGTCTGACAATCGAGGTATCTGCACTTTTTGAATTGGTAGGACCACAACAATGTGGTGCTATTACTCTGTCTTGCCCGATTGAAAGCTTTCCGCATGCATTTTGCTGGATATCCTCTTTTTTGGAATCTGGACATTAGTTTGTTACTCTCAGCATTGAAGCTATGTTCCTTGCACTGAGATATTGCCCTATAGGAATACTTCTACACAGTGATGTCGAATGCCAGCTATACCAATGTAATAGACTATTGGTAGATGTTGGTTTGCGGAAGATGTATATATTCAAGTCTAAGAAGTTAATAGATTTTCCACCTTCCTCTGGAGTGAATCTCATGCCTAAATCATTGTTGTTCAATCTTATTACAAATTCTCTAAATAAACATACATTCCCATCCCAAAAAATCTAAATGTAATCGATGTATCTTCCCCATAATAAAATGTGCTGGATGTACAAACTTAAATCATCACCAAAAACAATCGTGCTCTCCCAGCACCCCTAAAAAACAGATTTGCATACATGGGTGCGCAAGTAGTCCCCATAGTGGTACCCTTAACCTGCCGGTATAGGATACTGCCAAAAAGAAAGAAATTAATAAAGTGCAATAACTGAATTACAAATTTATTGTTATTACTAAATAATCTACGTTTTCTGTCCAAAAATGTGCTTACTGCAGTGATCTCCAAATCGCACCGAATGGTGCTATAAAGTGACTTTGTGTCCTTTAAAGGGGTGTTACCGTGGAAAACTTTTTTTTTTTTTTTTTTTTTATCAACTGATGCCAGAAAGTTAAACAGATTTGTAAATTACTTCTATTAAAAAATCGTAATCCTTCCAGTACTTTTTAGGGGCCGTATACTACAGATGAAATGTTTATCTTTTTGTATTTCTCTTATGTCACAACCGCAGTGCTCTCTGTTGACCTCTGCTGTTCATTTTAGGGAACTGTCCAGAGCAGCATATGTTTGCTTTGGGGATTTTCTCCTGCTCTGGACAGTTCCTAAAATGAACAGCAGAGGTCATTAGAGATCACTGCGGTTGTGACATAAGAGAAATCCAAAAAAATTAACATTTCCTCTGTAGTATACAGCACCTACAAAGTACTGGAAGGATTAAGATTTTTTAATAGAAGTAATTTACAAATCTGTTTAACTTTCTGGCACCAGTTGATTAAAAAAAAAAGTTTTCCACGGTACTACCCCTTTAACCCCTTCACGACCACGGACGTAAATGTACGTCCTGGCTTGGCGGGACTTCCAGCACCAGGAAGTACATTTACGTCCTGTGTATGACCGCGAGCATCAGAACGGTGCTCGCGTCATACACAGCAGGTTCCGGCTGCTAGCAGCAGCCGGGACCCACCTGTAATGGCCGACATCCGCGATCGCCCGGATGTCTGCCATTAACCCCTCAGATGCCGTGATTAATACAGATCATGTAATCTGCGGCATTGCGGTACTTTGATTGGATGATCGGATCGCCCGCAGCGCTGCCGCGGTGATCCGATCATCTGTAATGGCGACCGGAGGTCCCCTCACCTGGCTCCGGCCGTCTCCCGGGGTCTTCTGCTCTGGTCCTAAAAAAAACTGTATTGGTATGTGGCTGAGGCTGCATAATTGGCATGTTCGACATAGGGCATGATGCGTGTTGTATCCCCATATCTCCTCGAGGATTGAGAAGAGGGGGAGCTGTTAATGCACGTTACAGGGTAAGGACACTGAGTATCACATGTTATATTTTTTTGAGATCTATAACGAGTCTCTGATGTTTTGTAATATGTTTTTTTCCTGCCTCTCGGTTTATTATTTGCAGTCTTGAACTTCCTTTTTGTACCCAAGCCAGACTGATTGCTAGAATCTGAATAGTATTCAGTACCCAATGTTTCAGAATCAGAAGCCCTCTGTTGTGCTGGTCTAAATTGAGTCACTATTCTGTGGGTTCCTCTCTTTATAAGTATAGACTCTATCGGTAGAGAAATCAGTATAATCTCTAATGTATTTGTTATGCTTGAATTCTTTTAATTCGTTAAAAGAACGTTAAATTCAAGAACGTTAAATTCAAGGTTAGTAGCCAGTGTCTGTATTTGTTTAATTTCCAGATCAAGTTGACTGGTAACCTTCTGTAAATAACCTCTCTCGTACTCAAGAAGATAGTTAATGAGTCTCAAAGAATTTTCAGTTTTGATTTGTTCCCAACCACATAAAAATGTGTCGTCGTCCCTATGTGCGTTTGGAACTGATGGGGATCTCAGCCCCCTATACACCAGCTTTTGCTGTGAATAGATTTCTAGGCTTGCTAATTCCCATCAGGATAGGATAAAGGACTTGTCAGTTTTATTTAGTGTTTTAAATGCCTGCTGGATGTCCATCTGATTTAGGGGTAGATTGACCATAGAGAAAACATGTGAAGCTTCAGAGGTAAAGTTGCCTGCGTTCATTGGTTGAGACAAAACCCCGAACTTTTCAGGTAATCACAGGAATAACTGTGGGATCTCCCCACAATTTATAACCATCCAACAAATATCCCAAAGGATTTCAGGGCAAAAATGCATTGAACAACCTTCAGGGGTATCCCCCCAAAGGGGCTAGCCCTAAACTATCATAATAAAGATTGTAGTTTTAAAGGGGGATTTCTAGTTAAGGCCTAGCCCCTTGGGAGGTGACTCCTAAAGGTTGTTGAATGCATTTTTGCCCTGAAATCCTTTGGGATATTTGTTGGAAAGTTATTTTTGTAGACGATTTTTCTTGCCATTAAGAGTCTTATTTGTATATATTTTCTGCTGGGTGATTTGTCATTTATTTGGTATCACTATACCTCAAATTCATTAATCTGAAGCTAAGTGTATACATGTTCTGCAGTTAAGTAAAGGTCCAAAACACAAAAAAAAAAAAAAAAAAAAACTTATATTCCCAGCTGCTAAAATCTCAATTCTAAAAAAATAAATAAATAAAAATATAAAAAAACAGTGGGGTGATAAATAGAGGATCCCTTATTTTACTTATTTACTGTATAGACATACTCTCATATCTCCACACACCATTAATGATGTTCTCCTTAAGCTGAAACATGACCTCCATTGCCCTATGATTAGAGATGATATGGAAACTTACAAAATTTCATAACAAGTTCAAATACAGTTCCATACATTTCAGAATGTCTCTATAGAAAAGGCAGTAGTTGTCAGATTTAAGAGCTAACTTTAAAGATTCTGCACTCACCATTTATGGAGTTACACAGGGGTCCTGGGCCACTATTGTTGAGTACAGGATCAGAACTGCCACTGCACAGAGCTGTAGGACTGTTTGGTACAGATGTAGGAGAACTTGGAGTCGATGGCTCTCTGAGATCAGTTGCTAGTGTGGACCCTGAAAAAGAAGGCAATGGAATTATTGTTTAATATTTTACATTTTTCAACAGTGATGTACATAGAAAAAAGGGGGCCCCATTATATTGAATCCATTAATTTGCTGACAATGCAGTTTCTTACCAATCGAAAAGGGAATTGGATCAACCAGGACAGGACTCCCTCTCTCTAGGAGTCCCATAGATGCCACTTGCTCTGACACTATGGTACATACATCTTTGGTTGCCAGCAATGTCACCAGGTCATTCTCATACAAACCTTTATATCCTTGTAATTTGGCCATGAATGCACCTCACTGAGACTGACTCCTTCTTGGTAAACCAGGTTTAGTGGGTGTGTCTCAGCAAGTGTGATGTTTAGCAACTCTTCATGTCTGCTTCCTATCTGCCTATACTACCCATAAGGATTTACATCTATATCAGGTGTAAACATGCAGACACACCCTATCTCTCATGTTCTCCATATTCACAGGTGATTAACACAGCATAAAATAAGTAGCCTAAAATAGGGGCTACAGTATCTCTTCTTCATATATGGACTTTTCAGCAACACTCAACCCTGGTGGCATAGTGGTGCCACAGAAACTACTGTGTATGTGACTGGCAAATGTATGCATTGCCAGTCATGTACACAGCTATATGCAAATGCCTACAAATGTAACACTGGCACCAGCACATCTGTGCCGTGTAAATACCTATATGACCCCTGGCAACATCCATTTCCCCAGCCCTGATTCCTGGTACACTTCGTGTGGTGTCACAGAGCAGGGTCACTTTTTGCTACTCTGAACACTGTTCAGGTGGTTGTAGCCTCAATGGCCTCCAGCTCTGTCTCAAGTCTGCCCCTTTAATGTATTAAAGTCTGCCCCTTGTCTCAAGTCTGCCCCTTTAATGTATTACTGATGTATTTAATGAGCAGTGGATGTCAGAATGAGCGAGCAGCAGAACTGAGGGACTTATAAATCAAATATAGATGCTAGACACATGTAAAGCATCTGCATGACCTAGTGAGGGACAAATAGAAGCATAATTTTTTCTGTGATATGACAGGTATGCTTTAAAGAGCGTTTTGGGCAAATGTTAAATAAAACTTGAGAACCCCTTTAAAGGGGTACTCAGTTGCCCCAGCATTCAGAACATTTTGTTCTGAACACTTTGAGCGGGCAGCAGGGTTGTGATGTCATGGTGTGATGGCCGCTCCCTCCCATAAACTTTTTAATTGAGGCCCAGTGGCGTGACGTCACAAGGGGAGTGGCAAAGCTGTCACGACCCCACCGCCCGCACCCAGTGTTCTAAACAAAAGTCGGGTTCTGCAAAGAGATCGTGGGGGTCCCAGCGGGGGGACCCCCACGATCACACATATTATCCCCTATCCTTTGGATAGGGGATAAGATGTCTAGGGGCAGAGTACCCCTTTAAGCCTCATGAGTGTAATAGTACATTCTATATGAGCATAAAACACTGGATCCAAAGGTCATCAGAGGCAGGAAGAATAGCATACTCTATAGTGTAAGATAGAAGAGATAACTATGTGGTTTGGGCAAGTAGTGTTAGGTTTCCAGCCTCACCTTCAGTATGCATTAAAAGGAACTCCAGAACATAAAAATTGTCAGCCATACTGCCGGCAGTAAAAAAATAAAGATGTACATACCTTCCTCCGCTCCCCCGGGGCCTTCGGTAACCGGCTCCAGTGTGAGGTTTATGTCCTGCAGACGTGCGATCTTGGCCTCTGCCCTCGCTCCTCCTCTTCGTTTTCTGCATGGGTTCGGAAATCTCACCTCACACCGACCTCCGCCGTGATCCACTTCCTGGTTGCCGGTGGTCGGAGAGTCTTACTGCGCTCAGCCAATCACCTGCCACAGTGAAGTCCCGACTCGGCCGGCGACAGGTTGAGCGGCAGTGTGACGTTTTCGTCCCCGGCGGCAGGTGCTGGTGAAGGAGGTTGTGACCTGAAGCGTTTTCACACTGCCGCTCAGCCTATCACCGGCCGAGTCTGACTTCGCTGCGGCTGGTGATTGGCTGAGCGCAGTATGATTCATCCGACCCCCGCAACCAGGAAGTGGATAGCGGCGTAGACCAGAGACTGGAGCGGAGGAAGGTATGTACAATCTTTATTTTTTACTGCCGGCAGTATGGGTGACAATTTTTATATTCCGGAGTTCTCCGGAGTATGTATATATATATATATAAATATATATATATATATATACACAATTATATTATTATATAATTGTGAGTAATCCCCAAGGCAATTGGTCCACTGAAAATGCATTTAGGACAAACAGATTATATTAGAGATGACTACACAGACAGCATCTGCCATATCCCCAGAATCAATTATTATAGACCGATATACGTGAAAATAGCAACTAGTACCCGTAACAGACCATGACAAGTGTGTTCAGGCTTATCCTAAATCATATTATCCCTGGCTAAAAATATAAATACTGCAGTGCTACAATGCAAATGCCCTTGTTTCTAGGCACCCGGATTTATTTGTGATTTTTTTTTACAAAAGTCGCAAATGTTTAATCAATGACCACTGCAACAATAACTTCTATGTACACACAAATGCAGTGGTTTATAAAAACTGCTCTATGTGAAAAGTTGCAAAAAAAAAAAAAAAAGCAGCACAGCTTGCTGCGCCTTTTTACGGACAATTTTACACACAAAAAAAAGGAGTGTGAATGTTTGTACTCTGGACTGCAAAACTGCTGATTTTTTGTGTCCCCCCCCCCCCCCCCATTTATTGTATGTTCAATAAGGAAGTCAAAAACTACAGTAAAGACACCAACAAAAACATCTGCAGAATTTCAGTCCGGTGTGAAAGCGCCCTTATAGTTTCCATTTCATATAAGAGGAAACCTAAACATTTGTATTGTTCTTGACATTCAATACATGTGTCATAAAAGATATAGGTGCTAGGACAGGTGTAGTACCGGTAACACTAAGGTTGCCCAAGCCTTAGCCCCGTTCTTGTGGCACTGGGTAGCATCATTTTGTCTTTGCAGTAATGGTTGCCCAGTTCTCAGAAATGTCAATGTAAAGTCCAGATCCTTTATCTTTGTTGCTGTCCAGGTGAGTGCTATCACATGCTGTCTCATGTACTGTACATGTCTTTCTTCTACAACATTCCTCAATAAATTCTGTTTATTCGCTGCATGCTCCTGCCTGTGATTTCCATTTCCCTGCTTTTATTTGTGAGTTTTTCAATATTGTAATGATTACACCCTTCATTTTCATCCACTAATGTCTTTAACATCTCCTCTAAATAATATATAAGAAGGAATTATTAAAGTGATGCTACAGCGATCTCACACAATGCTCCATGCTGCTTGTTGTTACTCTGCCCATAGACATCTTATCCCCTATCCAAAGGATAGGGGATAAGATGTTTGATCGCGGGGGTCCCGCCGCTGGGGACCCCCCGCGATCTCTCTGCTGCACCCAGCATTTGTTTAGAGTGTCAAGTGCAGCGCCTGAGACTCGTGATGGCATGGCCCCGCCCATTATTGACATCACAGTCACGCCCCCTCAATGCAAGTCTATGGGAGGGGGCGTGATGTCCCATAAACTTGCATTGAGGGGGAGTGGCTGTGACATCATGAGCGGGTGTGCCCAGGGCGTCACAAGCCTCCGCCCCACATCGACAGTCATCCGGCACAGAGCGAAGTTCGCTCTGTGCACTGGATGTCTGGGGTGCCACAGCCAAGATTGCGGGGGTCCCCAGCGGCAGGCCCCCTGTGATCAGACATCTTATCCCCTATCCTTTGGATAGGGGATAAGATGTCTACGGCAGAGTATCCCTTTAAGTGTCAGGACTTACTGACTTATCTCATACCTAGTCACAAATAGTGGATGCATACAAATGACTGATTTTGCAATATACACCAATAAGCCATAACTTTAAAACCAAATCTAATATGGTGTAGGTTCACCTCAAGGACCACTCAAGGCATGGACCCTGCAAGAACTCTAAAGGTGTCCAGTGGCATCTGGTACCAAGACGTTAGCATTATATTCTGTAACACCTATAAGTTGCAAGGTGGAGTCTTCTTAAATCAGGCTTATTTTTGCAGGACATACCCAAGATGCATCTCAATGTGATTAGAGGCCAGGTGAAAAACCTTTTGTCATGTCCCATTAAACCCTTCTTGAACAATTTTTGCAGTGTGGCACATTTTGCTCTTGAAAGAAGCCACTGCCATTGGGGAATACCATTTCCATGAAGGGTCTGTAACTTATCTATGTGTCACAGTAACATCCACATGAAGGTCGGGACCCAAGGTTTCCCAGCAGAAAATTACCCAGAGCAACACACTGCCTTCTCCATCTTGTCCTCTTCCCATAATGCACCCTGCTGTCCAGAGGCCTAGCTATACGGGGTGCAGAGGTAGCAGTCACCCCAGGTGCCTATGGGTGCCCCAAAGCACTTCTGCCCCATAAGAATCCAGTATTAAAATTGACACATTGGGCCCTGTTGCAGATTTTGCATCAGGGAACAGAAGCTACAATTTACACCTCTGCTTGTGTCATCTGTTCCCCAGGTAAACAACTGCTACACACCCGGCTATCCAAGTGATGTTATGAGAACATGATTTATCAGCGCAGACTGCATCATGATGCTCATGTGCACATTGTAAGCACTTTCAGTAGTAGTGGACAGTGACCATCATGGGGACTTTGACCAGTCTGTGGTTATACAGCCCCATATACAGGACACTGTGATGCCCTATGTGTTTCGACACCATTCACCAGTAGGTGTAGGTACTGACCACTACATATTGGAAACATTTCACAAAACCTGCTATTTCGAGATGCTCTGTACGTTTGCAGTTTTTTCTTGCTTCGAAACATCAATTTCAAGAACTGACTGTTCTCTTGCTGACAGCTTTCTATTACTGACTAAATAAAATATACAACTATGGTGGCCCGCTCTGGCCCCCAGAGGGAACTAACTACATATGTATTAATAGAGCTGATACTGAACTAGACGGGAGCTATGTAAATCTGCCTGCATTAAGATCTCTCATGTGGCAGTTGCCAAACTCATGGCAGGCACTAAAGGCTTCATAGTAGTTGTATGCCCTGCCTCTATGGTAGATAGGACACTGAGTTCCTACTGCTGGAAGCATGGCAAAGAGTTAAAGGGGCTGGTCATAAGCTTCTTTGTGGAAATAACTCCTTTGGAAGCCGGTTTTAAAAGTCCATGTTGCCATTTTTCAAGTATATTAAGTAAAGCCTTGGGATCTTGGGAAGGTCTATATAATTATACTATTATATCAAAATATAACATGTAATACCAAAGAGTTTTATCTGATTTCAGATTTCAAAACTTTAAAAAATAAAACTCTTACCCAATATGCGTATTTGCATGATGGCTCCATGTAGACCAAAGAACATCCACAAAGGCTGAGAACAGTCCACACATACTTGCATTCCAGTACTGACACCATTATGACTCAAATGTAGTTCACCCTCTGCGTTTATCACAAACCCCAAGATGTCCCCACTCTGAAGAGGAACCAGCACTCGACAGACAGCCCAGAATTCCTTTCTGTCGACCAATGACTCTGGATTATATGGAAGGTCACTTGGTCTCAAAGTGCTGGGATCACAAGATGTCACTCCATAAGACAGACTACCGGACCTCGAGGAATTCGATTTGTTTATCTTGACAAAGATGGTTTCATTTATTCTAAGTGATCTATTGGTGAAGACTAAAGTCCTCTCTTCTCGGGCATGCTCCAGCCTGGCCACCGTTTGGTCATCTAAAGTCTTGATATGGGCCCCTCGGAGCTGATGAAACCGGAGATCACTCTCCAACTGTGATGGTAATAGATGGGAATGCTGTGAGTTGAGAGAGTTCTGTGGAATAGGACACATTGCTGTCATAGACTGAAAGTTTTCTTCCTGTAAATTCAGGTCACACAAGCTGACGGACAAGCGGGTATCTTCTGTTTCTCTTCGTAGGGATGGACGGGGGATAGAGGTGAAAGATCTTGGCCGTACACAGTCAGGTGGAATAATCTCGCTCTCTGTGGATTTAAAATAAAAAAATCTGAATTAGCAAAAAGTATTTTTATTTACTATAAATGCATGATTTGTATATTGAATATATTGAACGGCATATCTGTAGAGAAAGTAAAAAAACACATACTGTAATACATATGCTTGATTTTTTTTTAACCTTTATTTTTCTTCAAGTCAACCGACGTATTGTCATGGTTTGCAACTGTGAACATCTTTAAAATGTACCTGTCGTTTGAAAAACTTTTTAATATAATTTAGATAATACCACTATATTTATATTAGTAAAATGCATTGGTTAAAAACATGAGTTTTTTTTATCATGCCATTCCTATGCCTTACTTAGTGTAATAACTAGAAAGAATTTCTATCCCAGGAGCCTATTGTTTTTGGTTACTTATGTTGTTCAAAGGATGACCGTCAGGTCGATGTTGCCTTTTTGGTGTATTCCTTTGATATACTTTCTTTATCACTGAGTATCTCATATATTATATTGTAACAGTTCATCACACTCCCTCTGCAACTGCCACCTTACATGTTTTTCTCATGTAACTATAACGGTGTGTATACTACCTTTTGTACTTGTTTGTTTTCTTGGCATCTTGATGTATGAACTATTTATGATCACTTTTATATTTCAATAAAAAAGAAGTTATACAAAAAATGTGTATACTTTTGGCTGAAAAAATCCTGGCTTGTCCCTACAGTTATTGCCTGTGTTTCTCTGTGCAATGACATATTACATGAAGTGTGGGCGGATAAGTAGGGCTCTGTGCAGGCTCCTGGCTTGTCATTTATCCTGCTGTATGAGCCAGGAGTGTGTCACAGAGCCCTGCTTATCCTCAGTGCACAAAGCCCTGCTTGTCCACACTGAACAGAGCCCTGCTTGTCCTCAGTGTACAGACCCCTGCTTGTCCTCAGTGAACAGAGCCCTGCTTGTCCTCAGTGTACAGATCCCTGCGTGTCCTCACTGCACAGAGCCCTGATTGTCCTCAGTGCACAGAGCCCTGATTGTCCTCAGTGTACAGAGCCCTGCTTGTCCTCAGTGTACAGAGCCCTGCTTGTCCTCAGTGTACAGAACCCTGCTTGTCCTCACTGCATGGAGCCCTGCTTGTCCTCAGTGTACAGAGCCCTGCTTGTCCTCAGTGCGCAGAACCCTGCTTGTCCTCACTGCACAGAGCCCTGATTGTCCTCAGTGTACAGAGCCCTGCTTGTCCTCAGTGTACAGAGCCCTGCTTGTCCTCAGTGTACAGAGCCCTGCGTGTCCTCACTGCACAGAGCCCTGATTGTCCTCAGTGCACAGAGCCCTGATTGTCCTCAGTGTACAGAGCCCTGCTTGTCCTCAGTGTACAGAGCCCTGCTTGTCCTCAGTGTACAGATCCCTGCGTGTCCTCACTGCACAGAGCCCTGATTGTTCTCAGTGCACAGAGCCCTGATTGTCCTTAGTGTACAGAACCCTGCTTGTCCTCACTGCACGGAGCCCTGCTTGTCCTCAGTGTACAGAGCCCTGCTTGTCCTCACTGCACAGAGCCCTGATTGTCCTCAGTGCACAGAGCCCTGATTGTCCTCAGTGTACAGAGCCCTGATTGTCCTCAGTGCACAGAGCCCTGCTTGTCCTCAGTGTACAGAGCCCTGCTTGTCCTCAGTGTAGAGATCCCTGCTTGTCCTCAGTCCACAAGGCCCTGCTTGTCCTCACTGCACAGAGCCCGGCTTGTCCTCACTGCACAGAGCCCTGATTGTCCTCAGTGCACAGAGCCCTGATTGTCCTTAGTGTACAGAGCCCTGCTTGTCCTCAGTGTACAGAGCCCTGCTTGTCCTCAGTGTACAGAGCCCTCTTGTCCTCAGTGTACCGAGTCCTGCTTGTCCCCAGTGTACAGAGCCCTGCTTGTCCTCAGTGTACAGAGCCCTGCTTGTCCTCAGTGTACAGAGCCCTCTTGTCCTCAGTGTACAGAGTCCTGCTTGTCCCCAGTGTACAGAGCCCTGCTTGTTCTCAGTGTACAGAGCCCTGCTTGTCCTCAGTGTACAGAGTCCTGCTTGTCCCCAGTGTACAGAGCCCTGCTTGTCCCCAGTGTACAGAGCCCTGCTTGGCCTCAGTGTACAGAGCCCTGCTTGTCCTCAGTGCACAGAGCCCTGCGGATAGGGGATAAGTGTCTAACATTGCAGTTCTCTGTTAAATTCTAGGGATTGGTATACATCCACTTATTTCTAAAGACACTTGCTCTTTGTATAGCAAGGTTGCCCACCAATATTGTTGACCAGTATTGTATTTCCAGAAATCCAATCATTGTTCTTACTGTAGATTTAAAGTATAGACATTTTTAGGGTAGGGTCTCACGTGCTGTATTTTGCTGCATATTTGCTGCTGCTTATTTTCCTACCCATTGAAGTCGGTAGCAAAATACAAAGCTGATTTAGCTACCCATTGGCTTTAATGAGTAGGACAATAGGCAGCAGCAAATATGCAGCGAAATATGGCACATGTGACCTTACGCTAAAAGTGTAAGCATTATTGGGGAGATTTATCAAAACCTGTGTAGAGGAAGAGAGGTGCAGTTGCAAATACCAACCATTTGGATTGCTTTTTTCATTTTTAAAAAAGCCTGTGAAAAATAAAAGAAGCAATCTGATTCGTTTCTATGGTCAACTTTCCCTCTACACTGGATTTGATAAATCTCCCCTATAAATCCTTTATGGGTGAGTAGTTTGCACAATATTTCATAGATGTGAATACCTATATTGTTTTTAGAAACTTCTTCTATACTACTGATATTTTTACTAAAATGCTGACTGCTTATGAATTTAACAGGGAACATGCAGAGTTACAATATTAACCTTGAAAAGAAAATGGCAGATATTCAACTGAAATTGGAGAATGGAAGCTGGTCTCTTATTACAGGACAATATCCAGATAAGGGCCAGGTATGTTACATGCTCAATTAAATGCCGTTTGTTTAATGTGGAACTGAACATGAGCCTTGCAGCTTGGATATAAGAATGTTCCTAGAATGTAATCTTAAATCTCACAATGTTCTGATTTATTAGTGCCTGGCAGGCTTCTCACTCTGTCCCTGGGATCTCCTCCTCCATTTTCATCTTGAGAACCTCATATTTTTACTGATGACTAAGCAGTGAAGCAACTGTAACATAAACAAAAGTAAAAATGGAGACAGCCCAGATGCTGAACTACAACACCCATCATTGTAGCCGGTTACGCATGTCTAAAGGGGTTGTCTTCTTCTGGACCACACAGATTTAAAGGGGTTGTACTGGACAACCCTTTGTGCTTTTAAAACATGTTTACCTAAGGTAGGAAATGTAGGAACCATGTGTGGCTAGTGCTGAAATAGACAACCTGTGGCTCTGGTAGAACAACTGAATAAGGGTCATAAAGACCCAAAATCCTGACCATTGGTTGTCTTGCTCTTTTAACCTCTTTAATCATGTTTTCTGGATTCACTGGATCTTCTTTACTTGCTGGTAGAACAATAACTTACTCAACTCCTTTCTCCATACTTTAGACACTCTTAGACACAGCTAATTTTCCGCTGCAGCTCAAACTCCCAGCAGGAAACTCGCTGTGAACCCCTGCCAGTGTGAATGTACACTAAAAACACTACACTACACTACACAAAATAAAAAGTAACACACTACATATATACACATACCCCTACACATTCACCCCCCCCCCCCCAATAAAAATGAGAAACGTCTGGTACAGCACTGTTTCCAAAAGGAGCCTCCAGCTGTTGTAAAACAACAACTTCCAGTGTTGCCGGACAGCCATTGACTGTCCAGGCATGCTGGGAGTTTTGCAACAGCTGGAGGCACTCTGTTTGGGAAACACTGCCGTAGGGTAATTTTGGTGTGGGAGGCAAGTGTAATTCTTGCATCCGGGTCCGTCTCTATGCAAATCCCTAATTTAGGCCTCAAATGCGCATGGCGCTCTCTCACTTTGAAGCTCTGTCATATTTCAAGGCAACAGTTTAGGGCCACATTTTACACTAACATACTGGCGTTGCCCCATATTTTTCATTTTATCAAGAAGTAAAAGGAACAAGAGACTCCCAAAATTTGTAACGCGGTTTCTTATGAGTACGGAAATACCCATTATTTGGACGTAAAATGCTCTGCGGGTTCACAACAAGGCTCAGGAGTGAGAGCGCCATGTACATTCGAGGTGTTTTGCACAGGGGTGGCTGATTGTTACAGCGGTTCTGACATAAACACAAAAAAATAAAATAAACACCCACTTGTGAAAAAAAATTTGAGGTAACACCAACATTTTTGTGTTAAAAATCTAATTTTCCATTTTCTTGTCTAACTTCAACACAAAGTCGTCAAACACCTGTGAGGTGTTAAAGGAGTTCTCCACCATAAGGTGATTTTAGTACATACCTGGCTGGCAGTAATGGACATGCTTAGGAAGGATATGCGCTTGTCTTGGGACTAAATGTTGTGAGATTACCATAACACTGTGGCATGCTTTTTGTGACCTGGTATTTTCTGTTTGCTTTTTCTTTTTTTGACTACAAATCCCACAATTCCATTTTCCTCTCTCCCACACATCAGCCACCCCACCCATTGAAACATAAATGAGCTGCATCCATTAAAAAAAACCTTTGGTGCCTACAGCTGTTGCATTAGTTGCAGATTCATCTCTCCCACACCAAGCCAGCGCTCCACCCATTGAAGCAGACAGGTTCCCTGTCATCAGCTGACTAGTGAGTTAGGCCGCATTGCAACCTGGGAAAAATTTTATGTGCTGGTAAAAATAAATATTGGAGTGAAAAATCACAGAAAAATTCTGAGAAAACCGTCACACACAGGTACGGACACTATATTATGAACTACACTAACTTTACAGCGCCTGTAGCATAGTCAAATCCAAAAAATCCCTGGAATACCCCTTTAAGGCTTACTATACCCCTTGTTACTTACCTTGAGGGGTGTAGTTTCCCAAATAGTTTACCATGTGTTTTTTTTTTTTTTTGCTGTTCTGGCACCCTGGGGACTTGCTAAATGCAACATGCCGCCAGCCCCCCACCCCCCCCCCCCCCCCAAAAAAAAAAAAAAAAAACAAAGCAGAAAACATTTCTCTTTCAAAAAGCCAAATTTTGCTCCTTCTCATCTGAGCATTGTAGTTCGCCAGCAGAGTACTTAACGTCCACATATGGGGCGTTTTCTTAATCGGAAGAAATTGGGCTTCAAATTTTGGGGTCCATTTTCCCCTATTACCCCTTGTGAAAAAGAAAAAATTGGGGTAACACCATCATTTTAGTGTTAAAAATCCATTTCTCCATTTTCACGACCAAATTCAACGCAAAGTCATCAAACACCTGTGAGGTGTTAAGGCTCACTATATCCCTTGTTACGTTCCTTGAGGGGTGTAGTTTCCAAAAATAGTATACCATGTGGGGATTTTTGCTATTCTGGCACCATGGGGGCTTCCTAAATGCAGCAATGACAGCAAAATTGGGTTTCAAAAATACCACAGTTTCTCTTTCCCCCTTGAGCCATGTTGTGAGCCCGCAGAGCACTTTATGTCAACTTATGAGGTATTTCCATACTCAAGATAAATTGGGCTACAAATTTTGGGGAGCTTTTTTTCCTTATTCCTTATACCACTTTTAAAAATGAAAACAATGGGGCTACAAGAACATGTTAGTGTAAAAAATGCAGATTTAGATTTTTCTCCTCCACATTACTGCTATTCATGTTAAACACCTAAAGGGTTAATAAACTTTCTGAATGTCATTTTGAATACTTTGAGGGGTGTAGTTTCTACAATGGGGTCATTTATAGGGTATTTCTCACACAATGGCCCCTCAAATCCACTTCAAACTTAACTGATCCCTGAAAAATTCAGATTTTGACATTTGTGAAAATTTAGAAAATTGCTGCTATACTTTGAAGCCCTCTAATGTCTTCAAAAAGTAAAAACATGTCAACTTTCTGATGTCAACATAAAGTAGACATGTTGTATTTGTGAATCAATATAAAATTTATTTGGAATGTCTATTTTCCTTACACGCAGAGAGTTTCAAATTTAGAAAAATTTAAAATTTTCTAAATTTTCATGACATTTTGGGATTTTTCACCAAGAAAGGATGCAAGTAACAACAAAAATGTATCACTACTTTCACTCGGAAACATATGTCCCCCAAGCCCTACAGCACGCCCGGTTTCTGGTGCTCCCTCTACCTAAACAGCCCATTTTTCACAAATAGCCACCATGCCTCATTGCTTTGCCATGTTGTTCTGAAGCCCTCCTGACCCGCTGGGTAAGTCTAACAACCTCTTTCTTACGAACCTAGTAGTCTTCCTTGTTCCCATTCCCTTCTGTCCCTTTGGAACCCCTTCCTGTCTCTTCTTCCTCCTTCTTTCTGTCCTCATCTCCTCTTCTTCCCATATGTTGCTTACACCAACCACATTGTTGTTGATTGTACCTACCCTGATCACATAGAAGCTTGGACCATGTACCTTGAGTTGACTAGTTGATGTTTGAATTGTCATGTCTTTAACTATTCACTTTAATGTATTCAACATCCTGTCTTGTTACTGAATACCTGAATTTATATAGTGATGGTACGCATCATATGTGTGTACCCTATCGACAACCGCGTTTCCTACGATGCCTGTTTATTGATGGTGTTTTTGTAATTTACTTGAACTTTGTACTTTTAATAAAACGTTAATGTAAAAAAAAAAAAAAATGTATCACTACGTTAAAGTAGAATATGTCACCCAAAAAAATATTAAAATGACAGTGGTCAGAATAGCAAACATGTCCTTAAGGTGAAAAAGGGATGAGTCCTTAAGGGGTTAAGTGGTCACAGTCTTTTCCACCCTCTCTCTTTTGTAGTCCCTTCTGTCGTAATGCTATTTAGAACATTGTATTCACTCACGCAAGAGAATATCGAATATTTCTGAATTTCCTAAAATGAAATAATGATAACTATATGTCACACATTTAGACCTCGGTCTGTAATCTATCAGAGATCTGCATCTGTTCCTGCAATGGTTGGCTATAACAGTTGGCTATAATAGATACCGACTGGCAGTGAAATGTCTTGTTAATTTGTTTACTTGCTAGAATGAGTGCAAACTGTAGTCATAGTGGCTATAAAAAGCTCTCAGTCGGGGGCTATTTAACTCCATTTAATCATGCACCGTCTTCAAAGCTGAATAAAGAGGCTATTTATTACATGGAGATCCATGGAGCTATATTACTCTGAACTGCTTCTATTATTATCCATGAAATGTCAGACACCACGCTACAGAAAGACCAGCACCAGAAATAAGATGCAGCCTTTCAGTGTTTATCCTCTCACTAGGAGAAAGGTACTTCATTGCTTGGACAATGGGAAAAAGGTCATTTGGACAATCCATCAAAGCGGCCTGATTTATAAAAGATCTGAGATACCTTCATATATTATTTATGGACACTAAGAATAGCCACCTCGGTCTATACATGTTTCTTATATGATTTACATGGTCGATCTTCGAATAAGAATTTGAATATTTTCAAATTAACTATTTCCCTCACTATTACACTCAGCTTCCGGATTTAAGTGGTTGTCCATTTTGCACACCTTGTATATTTGGGGGGGGGGGGGGGTGGAGGGGGATAATCTCCTCTAAAATAAGCTCTAAGCTCAACAGAGTGATCAACTGTGATCCATAGTGCAACCACAGGGACTTCTCGGTCTTTTGACTAAGCTAAAGTGTATTATCTGTTCTTATCAGTTCTTATGAGTGGATCAGGCACCACTGAAGTGGGACTGGTGGGGATGGGTGCTGCATGGAGGGGGCAAGTGTACCGAGGCGTTCTGGAATTGATTTCGGCGGAATCAGCTCAATGGCCGCCCTGATGTGACCTGTTCACTACGGGTCTTGCCATGAGGCTGGGAAAGTCTAGAGCCAAGATACTTTTGAGCCTCAGGAGTGGTGACCGTGAGGTGCCAAAACTCATGGTTTGTCCGGGCAATATATCTGCACTCATCCAATTATTTATTTTTATCAGTTTGTCACTGTGCCACTATACATGTTTGTGTGTGTCCACAGGATTTGTCAGGGTGCGGTAGCCCTTCTGGGTGTCCCTCCGGGCGGTCTAGGGGAGGTGTGTGCGGCCATCAGATTCCTCACCTCCCAGCAACCCCGGTCATCTTGGCTTCAGCCGAGATGCCATCAGTATACGGCTCCTTGGCTGATACCTTTGTTAACGCCTAGGTTGATGCCAGGTGCATTTGTGGTCCCTTAGTAGCTTCGGCGAAAAGGGACATCGAAACTGGACCCTTGCAGGTGCCTTTTGGCCCAGAGGTGAGGAGTAGGTTTGTTGCGGGGCCTCTCTCCTGTTGGAGAAAGGCTTTGAGATAGACCACATCCTTTGTGCACGTTGTTTTTGTGTGACACATTTGCACTTTTTCTTGGGTGAGTGCACGTGCTTCGGCCACCACAGAGGGAAAAAAAAGTATTACGCGTGTGTCAACTGAATGGGCTGTCCATGTAATGCATGTTTATGTACTGTTTGTATTCATCATTACTTTCTAGGTTTAGTGGTCCATAACCCCTTAATGACGCAGGACATAAATGTACTTCCTGGTGCGGTGGTACTTAACACACCAGGATGTATTTTTATGTCCTGTACATGACCGCGCGCATCGGAGCGATGCTCGGGTAATGCTTGGCCACTCTCGGCTGCTGATAGCAGCCAGGGAACCGCCAGTAATGGGCGACATCCGCGATTGCGCAGATGTCCACCATTAACCCCTCAGATGTCGTGATCGATACAGATCACAGCATCTGCAGCAGTGCTGTCACTAAAATGGGTGATCGGATCGCTCACAGCGCTGCCACGGGGATCCGATTATTAATAATGGCGAACGAAGGTCTCTTCACCTGCCTCTGTCAGTCTCCCGGCATCTTCTGCTTTGGTCTGAGATCGAGCAGACCAGAGCAGTAGATAGCCTATAATACTGACCAGTGCTGTGGCGAAACATGTAGAGGCGGCAATAGTGTATATTTTAAGCGATACCAGAAGGATCATAGATTTAGTAGCCACTGCAGGGCTATGTGATTATCCAGTGGAGATTGATCTCCCAATACGAGCTACACTCATACAAGATCTTTTGGCTATCAGTTTTAAACATTTGTTGTTGGGATTACATATATATTTTAATAAAAAGAAGTAAAAGTTACGTTTTAGGGGTAAGAAATAGGGGTTTCACACCCCGGGCTTAGGCCTTGAGGTTTAGTAATCAATTGTTTATTTGGCCCCTTACTACCCTTGGGTAGTTTGTTCAGTTAAAATGCCCTATGCATAGCACTGAACAGTAGTGTATTAGCAATCAAATGATTGCTATAAATAATCCCCTATGGTGACTATTAAAGAGTAAAAATAAAATAAAAATGAATAAAAAAAAGTGAAAAAAATATGAAAAATCCCCTCCCTCAATAAAAATGTAAACTGTCCCTTTTTCCCCATTTTACCCCCAAAAAGTGTAAACATTTTTTTTTTTATAAACATATTTGGTATCGCCACATGCGTAAATATCCAAACTATTAAAATATAATGTTAATGATTCTGTACGGTGAACGGCGTAAAAAAAACCCATTTATAACATTTTATTAAAAAAATTGATTAAAAATGTATTAAAAGTTTTACATATGCAAATGTGGTACAATAAAAATTACAGATCATGGTGCAAAAAAAGAGCCCTCATACCGCCGCTTATACAGAAAAATAAAAAAGTTATAACCCTTAAGGGGTTAAAGGCAGTAGGGGTTATTAACTATTGCGTTTGGGAAGGTTTTGTTACTTGGTTTGGCGGCTGAATTTTGGTGCATTTACATGCGCCAGATTTTACACCCAAAAAATGCAATCATCTGACCTACTCTCCACTTTTTGGGGGGAAATCCAAAAAGGGGTATGTCTACCAGGGGAAAAGGGCGTGACCTTGACTAAAGGGTTGTATCTCGGACATATTGTCTAAGGTTCCCACATAAAATGTGGTGGATTTGAGCTCTGGAAAACCTGACATCTATGAACAGTTGTAAAAAAAAAAAAAGCAAAATGTTAAGAGAAGCAAAATGTAGGGAAAAATTTGTAAATACAGTGGAAAAATATCTGACGGGAAAAGCCACAAAGAAAACTCCACTCCACTCTAAGTAAATCAAACCCAGTGATTTCCAACTATGGTGCATCCAGCTGTTGCAAAATTATAACTCCTAGCATGGGAGGAGGCACCCTGGTTGGGAAACACAGATTTAAAGGGGTATTCCAGGAAAAAACTTTTTTTCTATATCAACTGGCTCCGGAAAGTTAAACAGATTTGTAAATTACTTCTATTAAAAAAAATCTTAATCCTTTCAGTACTTATGAGCTTCTGAAGTTAAGGTTGTTCTTTTCTGTCTAAGTGCTCTCTGATGACACGTGTCTCAGGAAACGCCCAGTTTAGAAGAGGTTTGCTATGGGGATTTGCTTCTAAACTGGGTGTTTTCCGAGACACGGGTCATCAGAGAGCACTTAGACAGATAAGAACAACCTTAACTTCAGAAGCTCACAAGTACTGAAAGGATTAATCTTTTTTAATAGAAGTAATTTACAAATCTGTTTAACTTTCTGGAGCCAGTTGATATATAAAAAAAAAGTTTTTTTCCTGGATAACCCCTTTAACCTGTTAAGGACATAGGACGTTCTCTAACGTCCCCGCTACCTGGGCTTTAATGCCCAAGGACGTTAGAGAACGTCCTGTTGTATTTCCGGTCTCTGCCGCTCGCCGGGCAGAGATCGGAACGGCATGTCTGCTGAAATCTTTCAGCAGGCATGCCGTGCAAATGCCGAGGGGGGTCCCGGGACCCCCGCATGTCGGCGATCGCCGGAGATCGCTTGCGAAATAACGCAAGCGATCTTCAGCGATTCAGGTCATTCGGGTCACTTGTGACCTGATGACCTGGAAATAAATGGTGATCGGCGGTGTACAATTACACCGCCAATCACCTACCGTTGCTGGGGAGCAGTGACAATACTGTCACCGCCCCAGCAACGCTGCTATTGGCTGGCGATCGTCCAGCCAATAGCAGAGCGGCAGAGGAGGGGTTAACGGCTCCTTCCCGCTGCTGGACCCGCTGTTTTGGTTCAGTCAGTGGGTGCAGCAGCAGGAAGAGGACCGTTGATCCCCCCTCAGAGCTCCGGAGCCCCCTCAGGAGCCTTAGAATAGGGTGAGATCATTTTAGGGACAGGTAGGAGTATAAATAGTTAAAAAGTTAAATAAAAGTTAAAAAAAGTAAAAAAAAAAGTACCCCCCCTCCCCCCCTGACCCCCTAATAGGTCCCCCAGGGTCCTATTAGGGTCTGATCCCTGACCCCTGGTCCTATTAGGGGTTCAGGGAGCTGCGTGTGCCACCCCTTTTTTTTTTTCGGCGCAGCTTTTTTTATTTTTATTTTTTTATTTAAAAAAAAAAATCCCCCCCCTGACCCCCTAATAGGTCCCCCAGGGTCCTATTAGCTTCTGATCCGTTACCCAGGGTCCTATTAGGGGTTCAGGGAGCTGCGTTTGCCACCCCTTTTTTTTTTTTTTTGGCCACAGCTTTTTTTTTCTCTTTCTAATACTTTTCTACACTTTGTACACCAAGCACCACACACTACATACTTCCCCCCCACCGTACAATAAAGGCGATGGCCCGCCGGGCATTTTCGGCAGTGGAGGCTTACGCTTTTTTAGCCTCAGACTCCGAATCTGCCAGTGAGGACGATGAAGATCCAACATTTTTGTGTTCTTCATCGCCCTCCTCATCATCTAGTAGTGATGATGAGTCCCCTGTACGGCGGCGGAGACGCCGCCAGGCGAGGCCACGCACCCCCCATGAGAGTGACCCAGTGGCCGACACTAGTACGGGTGGCAATGCCGCTCGTAATAGGAGTCCGGCCCCCCAGACAAGTGCACCGGAGCCCCCTTCCGATGACCCTGTCTGGAGCCCCCCAGAGGATTATCAGCCACGGGTTCCTGAGTTTGTTGGCGACTCAGGAATTCGGATTGACACGGCTGGGTTCACTGATCTGGACTTTTTAAAGTTTTTTTTCAGTGACAGCCTGGTCAATCTAATGGTGGAGCAAACGAACTTGTACGCCCAGCAGTTCATTGCCCACCACCCCAATTCGTTTTTGGCCAGGCCCAATGAATGGCGCGCCATTGATGCAGCGGAAATGAGGACATTTTGGGGCCTCACGCTGCATATGGGCCTGGTCAAAAAACCAAGTGCTCGTCATTACTGGAGCGGGGACGTCCTCTACCAGACCCCGCTTTACAGTATGGCGATGACACGGAACCGGTATGAGGCCATTCGGAAATGCCTGCATTATGCAGATAATGAGGCATGTCCGCCCCAAGGTGATCCCGCCCATGACCGGCTTTACAAAGTGAGGCCGGTCATCGATCACTTTGGGGCCAAATTTTTGGAGGCCTATGTACCGCTCAGGGACCTCTCGGTAGATGAGTCTCTCATCAGTTTTAAGGGGAGACTCATCTTCCGCCAGTATATTCCCTCGAAGCGGGCGCGATATGGCGTGAAGCTCTATAAACTTTGCGAGAGTACCTCCGGGTACACTCTCAAGTTTAGAGTGTATGAGGGACGAGATTCCCGTATTGAACCCCCAGATTGTTCCCCCACTCTGGGTGTTAGCGGGAAAATCGTTTGGGACCTTATGTACCCATTGCTGGATAAGGGTTACCACGTGTACGTGGACAACTTTTATACCAGCATCCCTCTCTTCACATCCCTTTCCGCCAGATCGACGTCCGCTTGTGGGACCGTGCGGAAAAACCAGAGAGGCCTCCCTCTAAATTTGGTCAAGACGCCTATTCCCAAGGGTGAGTCCCGTGCCCTCACCCATGATAACCTGTTGTTGGTGAAGTATAAGGATAAGAGGGATGTCCTTATACTCACCACTATTCATGGGAACGGCAGCACCCCTGTCCCTGTGCGAGGTACCGTGGGACCGGTCCTCAAGCCCGATTGTATTCTGGACTACAATCGGTATATGGGGGGAGTTGATCTCTCAGATCAAGTCCTCAAGCCATACAACGCCATGCGGAAAACACGGGCATGGTACAAAAAAGTTGCGGTCTACATGGTACAGGTTGCCATGTACAACGCTTTTGTACTATCCCAGTACGCTGGCAACACAGGGACATTCCTTCAGTACCAAGAAGAAGTCCTAAGGTTCCTGATCTTTGCTGACCGGGAAAGATCAGGCCGGACTTCCCAAGGGTCTGGAGTTATAGGCGCCAGGATCGTCCCAGGCCAACACTTTCCAGGTGAGGTCCCCCCCCCCCCAGTGGAAAGAAGGGACGATCCCAGAAAAAATGCAGAGTGTGTTACAGGAAGGGGAGACGGAGGGACACCACCATTCAGTGTGACACTTGCCCAGATAATCCGGGCCTCTGCATAGGCTGCTTCAGGGAGTATCATACTTCCATGGAGCCCTAAATTTTCCCTTTTCAGTTTAATTTTCCATAATTTGACCAATGTACCAAGTCCAGAGTACATTCCAAAATTTTACCCCCATAAATCACTAAATTGCCCAAAAAAAACTGAAAAAAAAAAAAACCTGATAAGACCTCTGGGGGTGTTTTTTCAAAAATGGGTCATAGGTCACTGAGTCACTATCATCGGGGACTTTTTATGTTGCCTCAAATGCGCAGCGCTCTCTCTCCACCTGAGCGGGTGCGCATTTGAGGCAACAGGTTAGGGACGGCCTCACACCTCACATTCCCAGAATGATTACTCAGAGCATAGGGTTTGGGGCGGGCATATTTTTTTTAGTTTTGGCTGTGCTCTGGGTCATCATTCTGGGAACATATCATATTTTATTATTATATTATTTTCTGGCCCACTGTACCCCATATTACGGGCTACTGTACCTCACCTGTCTACCCCAGTTATGGCCTGTTGTCCCCCATAGTGTTCCCCTATTTTAGGGCTCAGTGCTCCCCACCCATTAACGCTCCTTGAGGGGGGGTCCCACATCCTGGCTGCTATAATAAGCTCAAGGCCCCTGACTGACCTCCTACTCCAAGACCTGGTGTGCACCAGCGGAGCGAAAATCATCAAAAATTAAGGTATGTCCTTACTCCAAAGAAATGTATTTACAAATTTTGGGGGGTATTTTCTGCTATTAACCCTTGTAAAAATGTAAAATTTGGGGGGAAGCACATTTTAGTTTTTTTTTACATATGCAAAAGTTGTAAAACCCCTGTGGGGTATTAAGGCTCACTTTACCCCTTTTTACATTCCTCAAGGAGTCTAGTTTCCAAAATGGTATGACATGTGGGGGGTATTTTGCTGTCCTGGCACCATAGGGGCTTCCTAAATGCGACATGTCCCCCCCATTTCAGCAAAGTTTGCAAATGTGACTCCTTCTCTTCTGAGCATTGTAGTTCGTCCGTAGTGCACTTGACGCCCACTTATAGGGTACCTACATACTCAGAAGAGATGGGGTTACAAATTTTGGGGGGTCTTTTCTACTATTAACCCTTGCAAAAATGGGAAATTTGTGGGGAAACCCACATTTTAGTGGAAAAAAAAATATATTTTTTATATATGCAAAAGTCGTGAAATCCCTGTGGGGTATTAAGGTTCACTTTACCCCTTGTTACGTTCCCCGAGGGGTCTAGTTTCCAAAATGGTATGCCATGTGTTTTTTTTTTTGCTGTTCTGGCACCATAGGGGCTTCCTAAATGCGGCATGCCCCCAGAGCAAAATTTGCTTCCAAAAAGCCAAATGTGACTACTCCTCTTCTGAGACCTGTAGTGCGCCAGCAGAGCACTTTTCACCCCCATATGGGGTGTTTTCTGAATCGGGAGAAATTGGGCTTCACATTTTGGGGGGTATTTTCTGCTTTAACCCTTTGTAAAAATGTAAAATTTTTGCAAAAACAAGCATTTTAGGTAAAAATTTTTAGTTTTTTTTTACATATGCAAAAGTTGTGAAAACCCTGTGGGGTATTAAGGTTCACTTTACCCCTTGTTATGTTCCCCAAGGGGTCTAGTTTCCAAAATGGTATGCCATGTGGGTTTTTTTTGCTTTTCTGGCACAATAGGGGCTTCCTAAATGAAGCATGCCCCCAGAGCAAAATTTGCTTCCAAAAAGCCAAATGTGACTACTCCTCTTCTGAGACCTGTAGTGCGCCAGCAGAGCACTTTTCACCCCCATATGGGGTGTTTTCTGAATCGGGAGAAATTGGGCTTCAAATTTTGGGGGGTATTTTCTGCTTTAACCCTTTGTAAAAATGTAAAATTTTTGCAAAAACAAGCATTTTAGGTAAAATTTTTTAGGTTTTTTTTTACATATGCAAAAGTTGTGAAAACCCTGTGGGGTATTAAGGTTCACTTTACCCCTTGTTATGTTCCCCAAGGGGTCTAGTTTCAAAAATATAATGCCATGTGGTTTTTTTTTGCTTTTCTGGCACAATAGGGGCTTCCTAAATGAAGCATGACCCCAGAGCAAAATTTGCTTCCAAAAAGCCAAATGTGACTACTCCTCTTCTGAGACCTGTAGTGCGCCAGCAGAGCACTTTTCACCCCCATATGGGGTGTTTTCTGAATCGGGAGAAATTGGGCTTCAAATTTTGGGGGGTATTTTCTGCTTTAACCCTTTGTAAAAATGTAAAATTTTTGCAAAAACAAGCATTTTAGGTAACATTTTTTAGTTTTGTTTTACATATGCAAAAGTTGTGAAAACCCTGTGGGGTATTAAGGTTCACTTTACCCCTTGTTATGTTCCCCAAGGGGTCTAGTTTCCAAAATGGTATGCCATGTGGGTTTTTTTTTCTTTTCTGGCACAATAGGGGCTTCCTAAATGAAGCATTCCCCCAGAGCAAAATTTGCTTCCAAAAAGCCAAATGTGACTACTCCTCTTCTGAGACCTGTAGTGCGCCAGCAGAGCACTTTTCACCCCCATATGGGGTGTTTTCTGAATCGGGAGAAATTGGGCTTCAAATTTTGGGGGGTATTTTCTGCTTTAACCCTTTGTAAAAATGTAAAATTTTTGCAAAAACAAGCATTTTAGGTAAAATTTTTTAGTTTTTTTTTACATATGCAAAAGTTGTGAAAACCCTGTGGGGTATTAAGGTTCACTTTACCCCTTGTTATGTTCCCCAAGGGGTCTAGTTTCAAAAATATAATGCCATGTGGTTTTTTTTTGCTTTTCTGGCACAATAGGGGCTTCCTAAATGAAGCATGACCCCAGAGCAAAATTTGCTTCCAAAAAGCCAAATGTGACTACTCCTCTTCTGAGACCTGTAGTGCGCCAGCAGAGCACTTTTCACCCCCATATGGGGTGTTTTCTGAATCAGGAGAAATTGGGCTTCAAATTTTGGGGGGTATTTTCTGCTTTAACCCTTTGTAAAAATGTTACATTTTTGCAAAAACAAGCATTTTAGGTACATTTTTTTATTTTTTTTTACATATGCAAAAGTCGTGAAACCCCTGTGGGGTATTAAGGTTCACTTTACCCCTTGTTACGTTCCCCAAGGGGTCTAGTTTCCAAAATATAATGCCATGTGGTTTTTTTTTGCTGTCCTGGCACCCTAGGGGCTTCCTAAAGGTAACATGCCCCCCAAAAACCATTTCAGAAAAATGTTCTCTCCAAAATCCCCTTGTCGCTCCTTTCCTTCTGAGCCCTCTACTGCGCCCGCCGAACACTTTACATAGACATATGAGGTATGTGCTTACTCGAAAGAAATTGGGCTACAAAAACCAGTAAAAATTTTCTCCTTTTACCCCTTGCAAAAATTCTAAAATTGGGTCTGCAAGAAAATGCGAGTGTAAAAAATGAAGATTTTAAATTTTCTCCTTCACTTTACTGCTATTCCTGTGAAACACCTAAAGGGTTAAAACACTTACTGAATGTCATTTTGAATACTTTGGGGGGTGTAGTTTTTATAATGGGGTCATTTGTGGGGTATTTCTAATATGAAGACCCTTCAAATCCACTTCAAAACTGAACTGGTCACTGAAAAAAAGTGAGTTTGAAAATTTTGTGAAAAATTTGAAAATTGCTGCTGAACTTTGAAGCCCTCTGGTGTCTTCCAAAAGTAAAAACACGTCAATTTTATGATGCAAACATAAAGTAGACATATTGTATATGTGATCCAAATTTTTTTTTATTTTGAATATCCATTTTCCTTACAAGCAGAGAGCTTCAAAGTTAGAAAAATGCAAAATTTTCATTTTTTTCATCAAATTTTGGGATTTTTCACCATGAAAGGATGCAAGTTACCGTAAAATTTTACCACTAAGTTAAAGTAGAATATGTCACGAAAAAACAATCTCAGAATCAGAATGATAACTAAAACCATTCCAGAGTTATTAATGTTTAAAGTGACAGTGGTCAGAATTGCAAAAAACGCTCCGGTCCTAAGGTGTAAAATGGCCCGGTCCTTAAGGGGTTAAGGAAATGATTCCCATGATAAGAAGAAATGCCGAAATACTAGCTAATATCCCATAATACTGTGATACCATTCATAGACTTTTAAGAATGCTTTAGGCTTTTTCTAGACCTTACATTTTTAATATTACAAAAAAATATATATATAATTGAATGGATGTATTGTTTTCTGTGTGTCTGTAGTATGTCATGACTGTGACAGCCATGTGCGTGTCCACTTTTTGATCCTTTTTATATCATTTTTACTACATCTGATAAGCCAAAATAGTCATTAAACATCAAGAAGACTTTTTTTTTTTTACAGGAAAACCATTAGAAAATAAAACGTGTGTCTCTGCAGATAATCCTGGCAATACAAATTATTTTCTGTTCATTGGAAACATCTGTTCTCCTCGCCAGTGTCCACACATACAGAGAGAAGGCAATGCTTTAAATGAGGAGACAAAGGCTCTGCAGCTGGGGGTTAGGCCAGGAAGATAAAATGTACCTTTTGTTGGCATTTAAGTGGTTTCTAAGAGACAGGCTCCCACCACCTTTGTCACTAACAAACACGTAAGGACGGCTGTTTCCATGGCTATGCACGCACATGATGAGATTGAGATTTTTTTTATCCCTCCCATCCGCCGCTCTAAATTTTCCACTGTCGTTCTGGGGAGCCATGTGCTTGGTCTGCGTGAATGGACTCTCTAATACCAGCGCTGGCAGCATCTGCTGTCCCCGAGATCACAGGTGCAAACTGGATTTGAAAGACTGTTTACCTAGTAATCCTGTGTTTTGATGTTTTTGCCACAACATGAGTGATATTTCATATCAAAACACACAATGGCACACGCCCATGATATTTATGTGGCACAAAAAAAAAATTAATAATAATAACCCAAAAAAAAAAAACACATCCGGGGCCATTCATACAGTGGTGCATGAAATAAGGGATTATAAATGACAGCCATAAAATGCTGTGTATGACATTTGATTTTTTTTTGTTTTATTCTTATTTTGCATCTGAAATCATGTTTTGAAAGAAATAAATATATATATATATATATAAAAAAAGAGATGGTGACATCCTTTTACAGCATTGATTCCCAATTAGGTATCCGACAACCAGTTCAGGGGTTTCTTAGGCTGGGTTCACATATGTGAGGCATCGGCACAATTTCCGGACAATAAAATGAAGCTTGCTGCATTCCCCTGTCCACTGTGTAGAAACAATGGATGCCAGATGCAATACAACTGATGACAACTTTGTGGCATCAGTTGCATCTAAATTTAGGCTGAGTTCACCTATGCCCGATACCGGACATATGTGAACCCAGCCTTAGAAAGAACATGACCTATCTATTTTACAGTAGGGAGAGATTTAAATGGGCACTGAAAGAATCAGAAACTTTTTATATGTTGTACATCTTTGCTAAATATTAAGCTTTCTAATATATGTCATAAAAAAATGTTTTCTCCTTTCTAAAGAAAGCATGGCTTATAAAGAAAGGACCTTCAGGGGTCCCCATATCATTCGAAACATAATAATGTTCGGCTGCAGCACAGGCTGGGACAAAGTTCAGTAGGTGAGGATAGGACTAGCACACTTCTGTGCTCACTCCTGTCCAATCAGACTGCAACATGAAAACAAAGAGGAGGGTGTACCGAGCAGCCTGCAGGGATTGGATGAAGAGATCCGGCACAGCAGACTCAGGGAGGAAGTGAATGCATGGTGAGTGAGGGCGGGCATATTGCTTGCCCTGGACATGTGATCTGAAATTGTAGACTAAAACTTAACCTTTAATAGGTACGACTAAAACTGTCCTCAAAAACCTGGACAGAAAAACACTATATTTAGATCAGCAATAGGGTATTGGCCCCGCAGGCAGTCAGTATACTTTGAATAGTTAGCAAGTGAGTTTATTGTAGGGTGGTGATAGTACAACAGGGAATAGGTTCCTGTGCGGGACCGTCCTTCTTAGGACGCCCACCCCGCCTAGGGGTAGGTTATCTAGGGGTAGCATAGTGTATAATAGGCTCCCTTCCAACCCCCTCCTGTTGTCCCACCCTGAGACCCCTCCCGAACCATGGGGAAAGGGACAGAATCAGCTAGGCTGGTACTATATGGTTCTAAATACATCTAATTATCTGAGCGCAGCGACTGAGCTGTCTTTTTGAATTTTTGAATTTGGAGCAGAACCTCCATTTAATTCTTCATCATTGCACGTGTGGTGTTTTTCTGTTCAGGTTTTTGAGGACAGTTTTAGTCTACAATTTCAGATCATATACTTGTTGGTAGACCAATATATCCTGATTATTTTGTTGACCTGGACATGTCCCATCAATGTCCGAATGAGTGACGTCAGAATGAGTGAGCAGTAATACAGAGGGATTTGTGAACCAAATACAGAAGCTAGACACATAACAAAGACATGTGAAGCATCTGCATGACCTAGTGAATAACATATAAAAGCATCATTTTTATTTTCCTGTAATATGGCCGGTATGCTTTTTGTCTACCTTAAGGGGGTTATCCAGGAATAGAAAACCACAGCTAATTTCTTTCAAAAGCAGCTCCGCGTCTGTCTCCAGGTTGGGTGCGGTTTTACAACTTGGCTCCTTTCACTTCAATGGAACTGAGCTGCAGAACCACCCCCAACCTGGAGACAGACTGGGAGCAGTTTTTGATAGAAAGTAGCTCTGTTTTTCTATTCCTGGATAACCCCAGACAACATTTTTTTTGTTTCTACACCATGCTTCTTTAAGATAAGAACAGGGATTATTCTTATTATTTATTTTTATAGTGCCTTTGGGATCAGAGCATCATACATATGATAAAGAGTTAACATACATACCATGAACATAACACAGAGTAAATGACAGACTCATATAGAAGGCCCTGCCTTCTCTTGATGTAATTTTTTTTTAAATAATGTATCTTTGTATCTTTCTCCCTATTTCTATGTACTTTTTTTTACTGGATTATATGTTGTTTAGTGTAAATTATAGAGAACCTGTCATGTTGAAGTGCTGTCCATTCTGCGTTCAACATGTTATAGAGCAGGGAGAGCTAAGCAGATTGATATATAGCTTATGGGAAAAGTTCCAGTATGACATGTTATTTATTTATTATTGTTAATCACTTTGGGCAGTGCTGCTTGAACACTAAACTGGACCACCCACTTGACAACTTAGCCCAAACGAGCAGAGATTTACTTTATTAAATGACAAGTTATTCTGAAACTAACCACAAAACTATATATCAATGTACTCAGCTCCTCCAGCTCTATGACATACTGAAAGCAGATTGGACTGTATTTTCAATGTGACAGGTTCCCTTTAAATCTATAAAAAGTTATTATGCACAATCAACACTAAATAAATACATATTCCATTGTAATATTGTTGGAGATCCTTGTTCTAAAGAGTCATGTATAGCTACAGAATTAATACCTTTTTATGCACCTCATATAAGAACCATTAGACAAAATCTCATGTATAACTATCACCTCCATTGATGGTCAAAAACACAAGTTCGTTGCCAGAAAAAACTTTCTGTTAGAACCTTTATGTGTAAACCAAACAGAGCAACAATGAGATTTTACCACAGGCAGATTATATTGACTGTTGTAAAAGTCATGCAGATATAAAAATTATAAATATAGTTAGTGGCCTAGCATGCTTTTCAGCCATTGTTTTCTGTGCAATAAAATAGATTATTGTTGGTCAGAAGATGTCTTTGAGTGTCCGGCTGATTTGGAGGTCACTCTCCATACGTATATGACTTTCACTAATGTATGCATTATATGCTTAAATAGGATGATTTATTAATTCACTGTGTACTAACTTAAATGTCGTATAAAACAGTGGAGGAAAAACTTCCATTATACGACCCAGAATAAATCATTACTTACTGTAGATAATGGCTTAACCAGATGATAATGTTCCATAAACAAGAAGATGTCACAATCTGTTAGATGTTCAGCCCATCTCTATCCCACACTGGTTACTGCCTGTAGATTTACTGCTTTTTCAATATCCATGTAACAACTTATTAACTATGGTGAATGCTTAGTGAGAAGTGTTGAAGGAGATATATCATGAAATAAAACTTATACCCTATGGACAGCGCTCGGACCCCCACAATCTCCTGTATGGAGCCATCTCTCTCCTGTGGAGCTGCACATCACGAGTCACGACCCCTGTCTGAAGCGGGGGCCGCCACACCCCCTCCATATATCTCTATGGGAGAGCTGAAGATATCTGAAATCCCTCCCAGCACTCGGACCCCCCGCAATCTAAAACTTATCCCCTATGCGCTGTTATTCCATGAGTCTACTCCTTCAAATTATAACTTTTATATACTTTCATTCATTATAATAACATGATAGAATTACTGTATCTACTAGTAAATGTGGGGAGTTATATAGTAGACAAGACAAGGAACAGAGACACAGTAAAAGAACAGAGACACAGAAAAATAAATTGTAATCAGGATCATCTGTACTAAAAGCCTGTACCAATAGTTATGTACGGTTGACATTGATGTCAGATTCCCTTTAAAGGGGTTATGCAAAAAACAAACAAACAAAATACATATATAAATAATGATATGTAAAACTGCTCAGGGTGGGAGGAGCAAACCATTTCTGATGGTGTTAGTCTTACCAAAAAGAGATTCCTGTGCTCTGTTCTGATCCATAGGAAAAGCCCACTTAATCAGTGGCTGAGGCGGGGAATCACTGTGGCCAGTGACTGGCTAAATGGGTGTAAATCTGTTTGGACGAACGATAAGAAGCTCTAAGCAGCAGGACTATCACCATCACAATGGTTTATTCCTCGATATGCAGAAAAGATTGGAAACACAAAAGGGAAGCGCAACAATGTGCCGTAAAAGTTTTCAGATATAACAAAGACAAAGAGGTGAAAAAAACTTGCTCACCTTCTGGTGTTGTGCAGTGGGCACAACACCATATCGCGCTTGTATCCCGTTGCAAAGGGAATAGTGAAATCAGGGGGTGCAGCTCACACCGTGGCGTCCTGGGATTCCTGGACGTCTGGAGAATGCAAGAGGTGAAGATCCCCGGGGCTCCGGTTCACGTGTAAAAAAGGTGTGTTCGAGCGCTCGCTCCTGTAGAATAGCTTGGCTGGGATCGTGGCAGTAAGAAGTAGCCGGACACGGTTAAGGATATAATAACCGGATTTTATTTGTATAGATCACAGATAACGCGTTTCGAGGGGTGGGACCCCCTCTTCATCAGATCAATGATCGTTGATCTGATGAAGAGGGGGTCCCACCCCTCGAAACGCGTTATCTGTGATCTATACAAATAAAATCCGGTTATTATATCCTTAACCGTGTCCGGCTACTTCTTACTGCCACGATCCCAGCCAAGCTATTCTACAGGAGCGAGCGCTCGAACACACCTTTTTTACACGTGAACCGGAGCCCCGGGGATCTTCACCTCTTGCAATGGTTTATTCCTGCCACACTAAGCATTTTTAAATTTTAAAACATTTTTCTGCATAACCCCTTTAAGAAACAGCCAGCTCGCCACACCAAGAATTTCTCCACATACCCTAAGCGCTGCGGAATCTGTAGGCGCTATATAAATAAATAAAATAAATAAATAAATAAAATAAATAAATGAGAAGAGAGAACCAAGACTAAGCATGTGTATCTACCCCTGCACATTAGAGTGAACACAGTATAACTATTGTAATGAGAATTCTGTAATGTAGGAGCTGGAAATCGCCAAGTACAGAGTTCGACTAGATTCTTGGCTCCCTTAGAAAATTAAAGGAGTGGTTGCATGCATGCAAAGGTTGCAGTTGCCCTTAAAAGGAGTCCCACTGGTAAGCCCACAAGTAACCTGTGGATAGGGAATAAGTACCTTTAAATTGGAATACTCCTTCAATTACCACATTTGCTATAAACAAATGTTGTTGTTGTTGTTGTTTAGAGGAAAATAAATTGGCCCCAAAGTATATTTCTTATGAATACTCCATACTTAATGTCTGCTGAGTACAGATTCCTTAGGGGGGGTGATCACATAACTTTTTATGGCTTGTTGATACAGTCCCCCGCCCCTCCCCATTTTGAAGTTATGCAGTGTCTTATTTCCATCTGACAGATTCCTGAATCCATCAGATAGGCGTGCATAATTATGATGCACTGGAGGAATGGGTGGGCTTATTAGGGCCTGGGGCATGAATAACTTACATCTGTGTAGAGAACGCACTTCCCTCGCTTCCTTCTGATGTAGTCAGCAGGATCTTGCGAGACTGACTACGTCAGAAGAAAGTGATGGGAGTGTGCACTACACAGATTTACGTTATTTACGCCCCTGGCCCAGATAAGACGACCCATACCGCCTATCACCACAGCATTATTGCACGCCTATCTGATGGATTCAGGAATCTGTCAGAAATAAAACACTGCATAACTTTGGAACAGGAAGGGGGATGGGGGAGATTGACAAACCATAAAAAGGTTGGTGATCAGCCCTCCTTAAGGAATCTATACATACCAGTACATAGCGATTTTAGAAATGATCACAGGTCTTTTTAAGTTGTTACCAAAGAGAACATTGCATTGGTTAAATCAGTATTCAGAACATGATGGATAGATAACATATTTCACAATCACATTTCACAATCCTCCCATCTCCCTTAGGATGTCTCCTGTCAGCACAGAGTAGACTGAAGCATAACATAAATGCTGGGTATAGGGCTAAAAAACGATAAAAGTATAAAAGATTCAAACATCATATAGTTAAAGGACTTGGTGTATAAATACAAACTTGGAAAATTTATTGTTTAAATCAGTATATCTTGCCATGGTTAACTTTATTATTTTCGAAACATGCAATTGGAAATATAAAGTACAAGTGGAAGTTACTTGCAAGGAGAATATGTAACACCAACAAATAATACTCATCTCGGAGTTACCACAGTTGGTCCACAAAACCAAATGTCCACCAGCAAAAAAGGACCAATTGTGTAAAATATATAGCTTTATTCAACATATATAAAAAAAATACATACATTTAAAAGTAGAGAAAATGTTAAAATCAAGGCACATACAGCAACAGGAACAGATGACTGGAGATGGTAGAGGAGGTTCAACATTACATGGAATACGGAAGAAGGACATATCAATTAGTAAACTCTCTGAGCAAATATTACAGTATCTAGATGCATGGAAAGAAAGCAGACTATATCAAGAGTCAGAGATCATTGTAAACGGAAAATAGGTCCTACAGATACACAGGCTGTAAAAGAGTGAAAAAACAGCAATAATAGGAAACTATCCGCCATGCATGCTACCACCTACCAACTCCAACCCCAACGTACGTTTTGCGTTGTGCTTCATCAGGGGGCATGTCTAAATCCCCAAACAGGTGGGTATAGTCAGCCAATCAGTACCCCATTTATTTCCTTAGTTCTCTTACTGTTTGCGAACCGGCAGCTTTACTCCATCCTATGCCGTTTCCTCTCAGCAATCGAGACGGAGCAGCCATGCCCCGCCCCGGTCTCTGACAGGGCTGTCGGCAGATCAGGTGACTCGCTCCGGTCATGTGACAAGGCCGGATCACTTCCGGATTCTCTCCCTGCAGAGCATCTTTCTCGCTATGCTGTGGCCAGTTATGACCGCTTCCAGAGCGACGGGCGCAGCCGTGCGCATCACACGCTGACCTGTATACATGCTTCCAGCTATGCTGCATTCAATTATACATACTTTGTTTTAGGGTCTGTGATTGGGCATCTTTTGGTATGTATGTGATATGTAAAGGTGTACTGATTGGCTGACTATGGAGATATATATACCCAACTGTTTGGGGGTTTAGACACACCCCCTGACGAAGCACAATGCGAAACGTACGTTGGGGTTGGAGTTGGTAGGTGGTAGCATGCATGGTGGATAGTTTCCTATTATTGCTGTTTTTTCACTCTTTTACAGCCTGTGTATCTGTAGGACCTATTTTCCGTTTACAATGATCTCTGACTCTTGATATAGTCTGCTTTCTTTCCATGCATCTAGATACTGTAATACTTGCTCAGAGAGTTTACTAATTGATATGTCCTTCTTCCGTATTCCATGTAATGTTGAACCTCCTCTACCACCTCCAGTCATCTGTTCCTGTTGCTGTATGTGCCTTGATTTTAAAATTTTCTCTACTTTTAAATGTATGTCTTTTTTTGATATATGTTGAATAAAGCTATATATTTTTACACAATTGGTCCTTTTTTGTTGGTGGACACAAGGAGAATATGTGTAACATGACTTTTTACATACATACTACTATAACATTAAATTATTACTGTATCTAAGCTGCTTTAAGTTTGGATGAAGAGGATATAATATGACATATTGCCAAGCATCTATATTGTAATGATGCTGTCACACACTAAATAACTACCCACACACTGCAATAGGACTTCACAAGTATAACCCAGGCATACCTTTGATATCTTGCTGTAGGGTGCTTAATATTACTGAAAAGATGGCTTTATAGAGCGTCTAGGAGAGCTGGAGTCTGCGCTTATGTCATGACCGCTCTTCCTATTGATTACATTAGGGATAAATGTAGCAAACTTCAAGGGTACAGGAATACAGGCGCTGACCAAGAAGGGAACCAGTGAAGCCAGGTAAGTAACGAACAGCTTTAATCCAATGTGACGCATCTCACCGCGCTTGCGCGGTTTCATCAGGCAGGTGCAGGTGCCTAATGAAACCGTGCAAGCGCGGTGAAACGCGTCGCATTGGATTAAAGCTGTTCGTTACTTACCTGGCTTCACTGGTTCCCTTCTTGGTCAGCGCCTTTATTCCGTTACCCTTGACGTTTGCTACATTTATCCCTATTGTCTTCAGGAAGGCTGCAGACCGATATTACTACGCTAAACGCATATCCTTGTTGTGTGGGAATTTGCACAACTTGGCAGGGTGAGCCTTCATTTTATCCTTCCTCCCCACACACCTGTGATCCCGTTGATTCTCCACAAGGGAGCGCCTGTTCTTCTTTTGTTTTATTGATTGACATGACACAGGGCTTGCAGTGGCCCTGTGTAGTCTTGTCCTGTACATGCACCATCAATGTATATTATGGTGCACATGTGGGACAACACTACACAGGGCCACTCTAAGCCTTGTGTGTCAATCCAGAGGAAGAGTGTGCATGACGTAAGAACAGAGAGGCGTTGCGGCTCAAGAGCATAGCGGACCCTGGATGCTGCCTACCGTATTTTTCACCATATAAGACTCACTTTTTCTTCCCCAAAATTGGTGCGTCTTATACGGAAAATACACATTAAAATCCTGTCATATCATGGCGGTCCCGGCGGCCATCAACGGCTGGGACCCGCGGCTAATACAGGACATCACCGATCGCATGCATACTTTTTTATTCATAGTCAAAATGGAATAAGCAAATACAGACATTCACTATTAGGCAGACTAGATGGGCCAAATGGGTCTTATCTGCTGACACATTCTATTATGCATTGGTGCTTGCAAGGAAAGCCTTATATCATTTGTTGGTATATTGTAGATTATTTCTACCTATATGATTAGCAACATCATTCAAGAGATCAGCAATTGCTCCAATATCCCAGAGTTTGTGGCTTCATTGTTACCAAATGTATTTGTTGGGGATTGCTATTTATGTTTGTTTCTATGATATTCAATATAATGTTTGCTATCCCTAGGCTGTAATAATAGACTATTAAAGGCTATTTCAAGCATTGCATTGTTTTTGTTCACTATTCCCAATGCATCTAAATAAAAACAAGAAACTTTGCAACAGGTCTTTATTATAAGAATACCTATCATTTTGTTTTTACAACTTCTACGAAGATCCATTTGTTTCCATGGTTACAGACTACAAACAAAACTCAGCGTAGTCAGACTCGACAATTATATTAAGTTTGATCTTTCCCCTATTTTTTGCTAACATACATGCAAAAGATTAGCAAGTGGTAGGGGACAAATGGAAGTATCATGGCAGGATCTGGCTACATGGGGTTTGTTTGTTACTCTAGCAACACAATCTATAAAGGACCTGTAGAAACAAAACCATAGAGATTTTTTTTTATTTTAGATGCATTAGGCAATGAAACTGCTTTTGGTAGGGAAGAACCTTTAAGAACTGTGAACTGGAAAAGATGAGATAATAGGTCCAAGCAACTTATTTTTTCCCCAGTCCTTATGTCATGTGTATTATATTCTACTACAACCTTTCTCCTCAATTATTCCAAACTCCATAGTCCTGTAGCATAATGATCTTAACTAGTTCTTATGTGGTCAGATGTTTATGCTTAAACATGACTACTCCTTCAGATCAACAACAGCGCAATTGTAAAATATACAATGACGGAAAAATTCCAATGCACTGGTCAGAATCTATGGGGAAACTTGAACAAATGCCCACATGTGGGTCTGTGTATAGGCCCTTAAATCTGACACATGATTGGACATTCAATAATGAATCTTAAAAGTTTGTAAAAACTTGTTACAGATAAACATGCAATAAAATGTTATCCCAGTCAAATATCCAAACATTTTACATGTTCCTGGTACCCAATAAAATTGCTGACCTCTCAGGACTTTTTCCCACTGATCATAGGAAAGACAAAATACTATTTACCCTAAAAGGAATGTCCTCTTGTGAAATAGAAATGTGATCCCGAAGATGTTCTAAAGTCTTTCTATTGGCCGTCTAAGCAAATGGAACAGAACGTCACTTTCAATAAAATGAATTACAGAAAGGAAAGACCTGAATTATAATGTTGTTCACTCTAAACAGATTGTAAAAGTAATCAGATTTCCAATAAATGGTTCTGTTAAGCACTTTATGCCATTTTTACAAGACAGAATCCCGTGTACTTGCCAAAGCGGAATGTGTTCTCATTATAGCTGTGATCCAAGGGATAGTTCTAAACCATTCTGGAACACAAAAAACCAGGGCTATTCTGGGAAAAATGAGAATTACTATCATAGGGAGTCATAATCTTTGTAAATAAGGTGAAGGTCCGTGAAAGCCAATGGACAAAACAGGCTATAAATGAAAGATGGATCATTTGCATGGCCCCTCTGCATATATTGGCCCCACATGTCCCTTTTTTAGGCAGGTCAGAATGAAGCGGTCAGACGATGAAACAGCATTTTCTACTGATATCTGACCCTATTACACGGGGCTATATCAGTCTATTTGGTCGATAATTTTAAAAAGCCCTTAGGTTTCCAAGACAAGCACCAGAGACTGGTTCTTAGACTCTGCTGTAAACCCTGAGGGGATTGTGGATTCCCTGGGGCATTCATACCATTTAATCTTCCCTATAAGACTATTTTCACACTTTGTTTTACTGTACGTCTGTAAGGGGATCCCTTAGCATATACCAGACAAGTTTGTCCATTATACATAGGCACCCATATTAAAAAACCATACACCACACCTTATACATCTATAGGGTACGTTTTTATGTACACAATCACTAGCAGTTTTTGTTGCTACCCTTTGACTTCAGTGGGTCCACAGCAAATCTGCAAATCCTCCACTACTTTTGCATATTTGCTGTGGGCCCATCAATGTCAATGCACAGCAGAATTAGCTATACCCAGTTTTTCCTGACCACAAGGTATTGGTTCTCCAGTTAAGAGTTTTAAGGATCGCAAGGAACCAAGCCTGGCTAACAACTTGGACTTACTGATGAAATCCTGTATTCCAGTTTTGCCATGGCCTGAGGGACATTTTCTGCCAGTTTCTTTAAGTCTAGGGGTTTTAACAATTTTAAGCGTACCTTAGCTGTATGTGAATTGGTGGAACTGTGGTCAGGCTATTCCCCCTCTACTGTAAGGAGCCAACTGGTGACTTCATCCTAGTTCTCTCAGAGAATCCTTCATCTCAGGAACTAACCCACTTAATCAACATGAGTTAACTCCTTGTTTCCAGCTTCTGCCTGGGATTGTCCAAAGGAGAACACCAGAAAAATAGGGAATAGTATCTGATATGTATCCGATCATGGGGGGTTCCACCGCTGGGACCCCCGCAATCTCTGGGACAGGACCTTGCCTATGTCAATGAGGAGTGCGTGTTGTCTACCGGTAGACAGCACACGCTCCACTCCATTTCTATGAGAGCACTGTTAATGCATGCCCAAGTGCTGTACTTGGGTCTTTTCGGCACTCCCATAGAAATTTATTTAGCTTGTGGTGTCTGCAGCACGTGCTCCTTACTGAGCGTGGGGCCCACTTAGAAGATTGCAGAGGGGTCCTGGGTGTCAGACCCCCCACGATCAGTTATTTTTTCCCAATCCTGTGGATAGGAGATAAGTTATTTTCCGATGGATATCTCCTTTAAGCTGGGTATCTCCCCCCTGTGGATGAAGTTTTCATGTTTAAGTAAAGTTACCCCCTGTGAAGTCAATCCTCTAGTCCTTGAGTCTGGGTTTCTAACTGCATGTGTACCATCAAGGGCATTCCAGTTACCACCAGCCAGGATATCAATTAGCAGGCTTTGCCCCTGCAAATGCTGTAAACAAGATCTCCTCCTGAGTGTGGGACTACAACTACCAGATGGCCCTAGCAACAACACCCAACTATCTCACAGCAAATACCTGTTATTTGAACATACTGGAAAAAGAATAGAAAACACACAGACTTTTCCTTAAAGGGGTATTACGAGCAAAAACATCTTATCCCCTATCAAAAGGATAGTGGATAAGATGTCTGTTCGCGGGAGGCCCGCCGCTGGGACTCCCTGCGATCTCCCTGCAGTAGCCTGCATTCTATGCGTAGCTGCGTCTGCAGTTTCGGAAACCGACGGGCTTCCGAGACGGGGACGTGACGTCACGCCCCCCCTCCATTCATTTCTATGGGAGGGAGCGTTGCAGCCGTTACGCACCCTCCCATAGAAATGAATGGAGGGGGCATGGCTTGATGTCACGTCCCCGTCTCGGAAGTGAAGGATTTTTTTTACACCTTTTTTTGTGTGCTGGTAATGTGTAGGAGCGCCAAATTTATTAAATGGTCACAGAGCATTTGATAGATTTTGTGCATGTCACATTTTCAGAAATTTCTCTCTTCACATACACCAAAAAGCTAAGCTAAGTCTGGGCTGGTGTCCTTTTAGAGACTTTTTAGTTGCTTTGCGCCTTTTTTGCACCTTTTCACAAAAAGGCGTACTTCATAAAACCTAAAAACACAAAAAACAGTCTAAAGACAATGATAAATGTCAGCCTGTGTGTTGTCAAGTTTTAGTGCATGAAGGCTGCAGATGGACAACTACCTTTTTTCTATATAGCTAACCCATTGTTGTGCATGGTGTGCACAACCTTTTCTGGTGAGCACTAACTCACATGAGGCATTAACCAATGTTTGGTAAACACTGCACTATGTTAGCGCTTTCATGTGCCCTCTCACATGCTGTGTGGTACTTCAGATGATATTTTTATTGAAGATAAAATATGGAATTCTGCACGTGCACATAGGTTTTGTCAACAAACAAAATGTGTTAGTACGTTTCAGATATGTAGTCTGCACCGGTTTGGGAAATTTCTTAGGTTCATGTTTAAAGTAAACAAGAAAATCATGTGAAAGATAAACAGGAAACAAAGTAACACAAGGGATAAGACGATGTGTTCTGTGATAGGACTTGTTTACTGAAAATATTTGTTGTAAGCTTTAATACACCCATTGTTTATTTCACTGTATGCCTAAAGATATTGCGATGACCACTATCTCTCCAGATTTCCCCAAACACATGAACATTTGACACAGCCAAAGGTTTATGTGTTCTCTAAGAAGAGATGATGGAAAAGCTGCTTCCAGACAACTCCGGTGGCTGCTATTTTTTAAGAACAACATGCCCGATCCTTTGGACTCTGATAGGGAAAAGCATAAATAAAGTATAAATTTGTCCGGTCCCATTAAATTTGGTGGGTTTGGTTGACTTTTGACTAAAGCCAGAGGATCTTAAAGGGATATTCTGGGATTCTAAAATGATTGCTATATATCTGGGGCTGGTGAAAAAACAAATTATACTTACCTACCTACCGTCTTACATGTAAACATTGTAGAACACATAAGTGACTGTAGTAAACAATTGTTTACTACTCCTGTTTACATATTCCCAACATATTCTATAGAGCAGTATAGGAAACCAATTTCATCACTGGTCTCTTTTATCACAAGGTCAATTTTTATAGGAAGCCAGTTAACCAATTGATATGAGCCAACTGAAGTAACCGGAGGAGGCAGTGGGAGGTTGCCAAAATGTAGCTGTATTTCACACTTTCTACTGGAAAATAAAATCTATTTTATTTTCACTGAACCTGCTGTGTGCTGTGGGCCTTTACTTGTTTTTTGTTTGTGGGACTTCTAACCTGGGAAAAAAGCTTAGCACCACCTCTACCCTGTCTGGCTGCGTTGCTTTCCTGTCTTGATTGATTGATAGATAGATAGATAGATAGATAGATCCAAAGCAAAGAGGATCCAGCAGCACTCCCTGAAAATTAAAGCAACTGGCTTTATTGACCCATGTTCAAATCAGACACAACGTTTCAACAGCATCACACTGTGATGCCGTTGAAACGTTGTGTCTGATTTGAACATGAGTCAATAAAGCCTGTTGCTTTAATCTTCCGGGAGTGCTGCTGGATCCTCTTTGCTTTGGATTTATCAATACAGTCTGCGAATGGGTCTGTTTTCTTGCCTGACGGCACCCTGGTATGCTTTTCTCTTTGGTTGTGCTGCCTCTATTTGCTCTATTTTTAGATAGATATGAGATAGATAGATAGATAGATACAGTAGATGTCACGATCCTGGCTGGTAGGAGGTGGATCCTCTGTGCCAGAGAGGGATTGGCGAGGACCGCGCTAGTGGACCGGTTCTAAGTCACTACTGGTTTTCACCAGAGCCCGCCGCAAAGCGGGATGGTCTTGCTGCGGCGGTAGTGACCAGGTCGTATCCACTAGCAACGGCTCACCTCTCTGACTGCTGATGATAGGCGAGGTACAAGGGAGTAGACAGAAGCAAGGTCGGACGTAGCAGAAGGTCGGGGGCAGGCGGCAAGGTTCGTAGTCAGGGTGGATAGCAGAAGTTCTGGTACACAGGCTTTAGACACACAAAACGCTTTCACTAGGCACAAGGGCAACAGCAGGAGGTCTGGAACACGGGCTAGGAACAAACAAGGGAACGCTTTCACTAGGCACAAGGGCAACAGCAGGAGGTCTGGAACACGGGCTAGGAACAAACAAGGGAGTGCATGGGAAGTGAGGTATAAGTACGGGGACCGGGGTGCGCATCGCGAGCGGGCGCCACCCGCATCGCGAATCGCATCCCGGCTGGAGGCGGGACCGCAGCGCACCCGGTCAGTGGATCTGACCGGGGCGCTGCAACAACGAGGATGAGGCGAGCGCTCCGGGGAGGAACGGGGACCCGGAGCGCTCGGCGTAACAGTACCCCCCCCCTTGGGTCTCCCCCTCTTCTTGGGGCCAAAGAACCTGAGGAAAAAAAACTCAATTTTTCCGTGATGAGGTCCGATGCACATTAGGAGGGGTTCCGTGCGGTAACGCATGAGACAGTCCAATCTTTCATTGTAAACACAATTGATGTAGAGGGGTCTGGCGAGACTGGTCACAGGGACGTTGAACCTGTTGATAAGAGAGGCCAAAAAAAAATTTCCTGCAGATCCGGAATCCAAGAAGGCCATAGTAGAGAAGGTAGAGGCAGATATCCGCACAGGCACAGTAAGGCGTGGAGAAGCAGAGTTGACATCAAGAACTGTGTCACCTTTGTGCGGAGTCAGCGTACGTCTTTCCAGGCGGGGAGGACGGATAGGACAATCCTTCAGGAAGTGTTCGGTACCGGCATAGTACAGGCAAAGATTCTCCATGCGGCGTCGTGTCCTCTCTTGAGGTGTCAAGCGAGACCGGTCAACTTGCATAGCCTCCACGGCGGGAGGCACAGGAACGGTTTGCAGAGGACCAGAGGAGAGAGGAGCCGGGGAGAAAAAACGCCTCGTGCGAACAAAGTCCATATCCAGGCGGAGCTCCAGACGCCATCCGGAAAAACGCATGTCAATGCGAGTGGCAAGATGAATGAGTTCATGTAGGTTAGCAGGAGTCTCTCGTGCGGCCAGAACATCTTTAATGTTGCTGGATAGGCCTTTTTTAAAGGTCGCGCAGAGAGCCTCACTATTCCAGGACAACTCGGAAGCAAGAGCACGGAACTGAATGGCGTACTCGCCAACGGAAGAAACACCCTGGGCCAGGTTCAGCAGGGCAGTCTCGGCAGAAGAAGCTCGGGCAGGCTCCTCGAAGATACCACGGACCTCAGCGAAGAAGGACTGGACTGTGGCTGTGGCAGGATCATTGCGGTCCCAGAGTGGTGTGGCCCCAGACAAGGCCTTTCCAGAAAGGAGACCACGGCAGAGTCTAGAGTCCTCATCAAATTTGTCCGGCAGGGACAAGCAGAGGTTAGGAGCGGCCGGTTGCTGCGGAGGAGTTGCAGGAGCCGGCGGAGGAGATGGTTGTTGCAGTTGCAGCTGCTGTGACAGTGACAGCAGCTGCTGTAACTGTGACTTCAGTTGCTGTGTCACGGAGGACAAGTATGCCAGCTGGTGATTTTGTTGGGTGATCATCGTGGAAATGTCGGCAAGACTTGACAGCGGCACCTCAGCGGAATCCATGGCCGGACGCTGCGGAGGAGTTGCAGGAGACGGCGGAGGAGATGGTTGTTGCAGTTGCAGCTGCTGTGTCAGTGACAGCAGCTGCTGTAACTGTGACTTCAGTTGCTGTTTCACGGAGGACAAGTATGCCAGCTGGTGATTTTGTTGGGTGATCATCGTGAAAATGTCGGCAAGACTTGACAGCGGCACCTCAGCGGAATCCATGGCCGGATCTACTGTCACGATCCTGGCTGGTAGGAGGTGGATCCTCTGTGCCAGAGAGGGATTGGCGAGGACCGCGCTAGTGGACCGGTTCTAAGTCACTACTGGTTTTCACCAGAGCCCGCCGCAAAGCGGGATGGTCTTGCTGCGGCGGTAGTGACCAGGTCGTATCCACTAGCAACGGCTCACCTCTCTGACTGCTGATGATAGGCGAGGTACAAGGGAGTAGACAGAAGCAAGGTCGGACGTAGCAGAAGGTCGGGGGCAGGCGGCTAGGTTCGTAGTCAGGGTGGATAGCAGAAGTTCTGGTACACAGGCTTTAGACACACAAAACGCTTTCACTAGGCACAAGGGCAACAGCAGGAGGTCTGGAACACGGGCTAGGAACAAACAAGGGAACGCTTTCACTAGGCACAAGGGCAACAGCAGGAGGTCTGGAACACGGGCTAGGAACAAACAAGGGAGTGCATGGGAAGTGAGGTATAAGTACGGGGACCGGGGTGCGCATCGCGAGCGGGCGCCACCCGCATCGCGAATCGCATCCCGGCTGGAGGCAGGACCGCAGCGCACCCGGTCAGTGGATCTGACCGGGGCGCTGCAACAACGAGGATGAGGCGAGCGCTCCGGGGAGGAACGGGGACCCGGAGCGCTCGGCGTAACAGTAGATAGATATTAGATAGATAGATAGTTATTAGATAGATAGATAAATAAAAAAATAGATAAGAGATAGATAGATACAGTAGATGGATAGAATGTTTTTTATATAACTTTAATGCAAGAAGCAACTGTGTCCATTGTTCTGGAGACTTTGCAGATGACGTATATTTCTACATTTGTTCCTTCTGACATTACGGTTTGCAAATGGCCATCTTTTGAAAAGAAAAGCTTGTTCCAGCACAAAATATATGCATTGTGACCTACCAGGCAAGAGCCTCACTGCCAGCTGTAGACTCCTACTTAAAAGCCAATTCATGTCTAATTTGGCAGTAAGACTCCAATTTGTGACTCGCCGCCATCACTTCTGACAACAAGAAGGTTAAGAAGCCAGCTCACGTCTGACTTGGCAGTAAAATAGCAGTTCAATCACATAGAAGCCTGTATTTTCATGCACTGTTTGCTTAAAAAATGAAGTCACAGCTCCAGAATAAAAAAAAAAAACTTATTTCCACTGACAATCAAACTGCTGAGAAGATGATTTATGGAATGTAACCAATTCTTTACCGCCGGAATGTACATCAACACTCAACATATGGAGGTCACTACAACCATGCCATTGACGTATTACAGACATGATGGATGTAAGAGCTGACTTCAGAAAACATTGCTTTTCACTTCTAGTTAATAGACTAATTTTTTTAAGAATTTAAGAAATAAGAAATACTTAAAGGGGTATTCCGCCACTTTAAAATAACCCATAACCAATAGCAGCTCCATAGATATGCAATGTGCTCATTTAACATTTTGGCTCCATGTACTTTTTTTCATGATCAAATCCCCCCTGTTGAAGTTACTAGTTTTCTATCTTTTTTCTTTACTGTCGACCCCACATTTAGGATTGCCGGCACCATTTCATGACAATACATCACATACTATTGGCACCTCAGGTTGTTTGGCCAACTCCTGTCTCCTCAATCAGGTCAGCCCCCTGAGATGACGATAGTATGACGATAGTATGTGTCAGTCAGAGAAAACAAAAAAAAACAAAAAACATTTTAGTACAAGGGCAACATGAGGGATTAGGTAAGGGATTGTCTAAAATTGTGCTGATTCATTTCTTAATATATATTTCAACTTGCTGAGTACCCGGCGTTGCCCGCTTTTTCCTTCCTAATCCTTGCTGGGGAGGAAAATCAACAAAGGAGGAAGCTTTTGCCTTCATATCCCGTCCTCATGTATTGTTGTCATATCCCAACCCCATATCCCGTCCTCATATCTCATCCTCATATCTCAACCTCATATCCTGTCATCATATCTCAACCTCATATCCTGACCTCCTATCCCGTCCTCACATCTCGACCTCATATCCTGTCCTCATATTCCGACCTCCTATCTCGTCTTCATATATCGTCCTCATAGCCTGTCCTCATATCCAGTCCTCATATCCCGACCTCCTATCCAGACCTCCTATCCCGAACTCATATACTGACCTTCTATCCTGTCCTCCTATCTTGACCTCATATCCTGTCCTCATATCCCAACCTCATATCTCGACCTCCTATCCTGACCTCTTATCCCATCCTCATATTCCATCCTCATATCTCAACCTCATATTCCATCTTCATATCCCGTCCTCATATCCCGACCTCCTATCTCAACCTCATTTCCTGTCCTCCTATCTCGACCTCATGTCCCGTCCTCATATCCCGACCTCATATCCTGTCTTCATATCCCGACCTTATATACTGTCCTTATATCCCATCCTCATATCCCGTCCTCATATCTTGTCCTCATATTCTGACCTCATATCCCGTCCTCATATCCCGTCCTCATATCCCATCCTCATATCCCGTCTTCATATCCCGTCCTTATGTCCCATCCTCATATCCTGTTCTCAGGTGCGACTGATTTGTGATGAAGATATTGTAAGCTGAAAATAGAAGGAGACGTGGCTTTGTGAGACTGGGCATGATTTGCAAGCCAGACCGATGCACAAAAAGGGTAGATAATAAAAGGGGTGGTGCTTATAATGTGGGTGTGTCTTTGTGAGATGGGGTGTGGCTTGCAAGCCGGACTGACACATTCACCAGGAGATGCAGAGCGGAGCTTTTGGAGTAAGGTACTGGACGTCATATATACATTGAACAAAAACCCATCTTTTATATTAGGGTTAGGAAAGGGTTAATTTAACTATCATATATTTTAATTTGACATATAAGTAATATGTGTACCAGGTATTATTGAAATATCTCCAGCCGTACAGAAGTTATGCGGGAACATACATTTCCCAGTGATTTGCATGGGACTTTAAACAAAAAACCCCACCCTCACAAATTGTGGTAGTTAAAGGTTAAATTAACTATCGTATATTTTAAGTGGACATATAAGTAACATGTGACCAAGTATTATCGAAATATCTCCAGCCGTTTGGAAGTTATGCAGTAACATATATTTCCCATAGACTTGTATGGGACTTTAAACATAAACCCTGCCCCTGGCAAATGGGGGTGGGTAAGGATTAAATCACCTATCCTATGTTTGTTGTTGACATATAAGTAACATGTGTGCCAAGTTTCATGTTAATATCTTTAGCTGTTTGGACGTGATGCTGGAACATACATACATACACACATACATACATACATACATACACACACATACAGAGTTTTATATATATAGATAGATATCTCTGAATCCCCTCAATAAACAAGAAGTTAAAGAAGTTGCACCAAGAAGACAGCCCTTTTTCATATGCACTATTAGGGAATATAGAGAGGGCTCCAACTTGGGACCCCATTCTTTTTGCCAGAACTGATAGGCCCCAAAAATAACAGCTCTGCTGGACCTACAGTTGCCTTTCCATAATAGCATTGCCAATAGTCGTCATGTAATGTAACAGGGGAAACTAATGGCCAGCTTAGCTCTTACTGTTTGATAATAGCTTTGATGGCTGGTCCCATGAAAGCTGCCACAGAGGTAGATTCAACTCCAATGCTTAAAGGGTTACTCTGGTGGAAAACATTTTTTTTTTTTTTTATCAACTGGTGCTAGAAAGTTAAACAGATTTGTAAATTACTTCTATTAAAAAATCTCAATCCTTCCAGTACTTATCAGCTGCTGTATAATACAGAGGAAGTTCTTTTCTTTTTGAATTCCCTTTCTGTCTGACCACAGTGCTCTCTGCTGACACCTCTGTCCATGTCAGGAACTGTCCAGAGCAGACACAATTCCCCATAGCAAACCTCTCCTGCTCTGGACAGCTCCTGACATGGACAGCAGAGAGCACTGTGGTCAGAGAGAAAAGAAATTCAAAAAGAAAAGAACTTCCCCTGTATTATACAGTAGCTGATAATTACTGAAAGGATTAAGATTTTTTAATAGAAGTAATTTACAAATCTGTTTAACTTTCTGGCACCAGTTGATTTACCAAAAAAATAAAATAAAATTTTCCACTCGAGTTCCCCCTTTAAATATAAGTATTTGTTTCTCAGATACAACATATCACATATAATATGTGTAGAGACAGGTTAGTATTCTCTGCTGTCATGATGCATTTTGCATAGCACAAATGTTCCAATTCTGGTAGAAGGACCCGTAGTGTCTGGTTTATGGCCAGCAACCAGCCCCATAACACAATCCTGGCACAATACCCTCTGCCTGCAAATGTTCTAATTGGCTTATGTTAGGAGGTGGTGCCTGTGCCATTTGCAGCTCTGGATTTGGCTGCTCTGGGACTAAGGCAGGTGTTCTCATTGAACAGTGTTCTTACCAATGAAACATGAACTACAAAGAACTGCATCTATCCGGGTGACAAAAAATTCAATTATTCGAGAAGTGAGAGATGGGCGAGATGGGAGGAAAAGGAATAATTTATTGAAGTGATTTGTACCTCTAATTCCTTATTGAATGGATTTATTCAATTTTTCTAGGTTTAGGTTGCACAATTCCAGTAAGTGAAGACTTCTAGTTTTATAACATAAAGTAAAATGTTTTTAAAAAAAAAATATATATATAATAATAAAGTTGTCCTCCTTAGTGTTTGTTCAAAAAGGAGTGAAGTGCTGCAGTCTTTTAGTGGATTTGCTCCAGTTTTTTGAGGATTTGCCACATATATCTTTCAGATTTTGACTTTGCAATTGAAGATGATAATTGGGAAAATTTGCAACAAATTTGCAGCATTTCAGTCCTGTGTGAACATATCGTAAAAGTTTTCTGTGAGCATAGATCACGTGTAGTGCCAAACCAACTTTAGTGAAACCATATTTACAACTCTAATCCTTTGTTGTTTCTTATATTACTAAGATAACCTGTGTAAATAAAAAACAATCTGTCTTGGATCTATCTGAATTTGGATTTTATTATCAGCTGATACATTGTAAATCCCCCGATTAAAGGATGTATAGTGAGTTTACTTTTCAAGAGTGTTACTAGATTAAGATTATCCTGGGATCAAAATAAATTGCATATATATTGCTTGTTTCCCAATTCAGAGCTTTCCATAAAAGGGGTACTCGGCCCCTAGGCATCTTATCCTCTATCCACAGGATAGGGGATAAGTGTCTGATCATAGGGGGTCCAGCTGCTAGGACCAAGAGCAAACAAAAAGGGCGGCACTCGGGTCCCTCGGTGGTGCATGTGGAATTGAATAGCAATGTAGAAAAGAAATCCCAGCACTCACTCCGTCTTCTGCCAAGTGTTATGTGTTTATTGAAACACAGTGCAAATACAAGTTGACGCGTTTCGGCCAAAGCCTTTATCAGACTGACATACATAGTATGTCAGTCTGATAAAGGCTTTGGCCGAAACGCGTCAATTTGTACTTGCACTGTGTTTCAATAAACACATAACACTTGGCAGAAGACGGAGTGAGTGCTGGGATTTCTTTCCTACAGCTGCTAGGACCCTCCGTGATCTCTTGCATGATGCCCTAGTAATCCTCATGCACAGAGCAATCTTCGCTCCATGCCTGATTACAAGCAACCAAAGCTTGAATCTGTGGCTGGCACACCCCCTCTATATATCTCTATTGGAGATATGGAGATACATGAGCGCAGTATCTCTGTCTCTCCCATAGACTTAAATGGAGATGGTATGACAACCACGGGCGCTCCAAAGTCTAGCACTGCCTGCATTCTGAATATAAATGTTCAGAACGCCGGGGTCTCAGGCCGGAGATCGCAGGGGTCCTAGGGGTTGGCCTCTCACAGTCCGACATGAGGGATAAGATGTCTAGCAACGGAGTACCCCTTTAAATAGTGACCTTAGATTACAACAATTCTAGTGGAAATCCCAATTCTTCCTCTGTATATGACTCGGTGTATTGGATCTACTTGCTTTAATTTCCCTAAATTGTTCCTGGAGTAGAGCTTAAAGGGGAATTCTGGTCATAGACATCGTATCTCCTATCCATTCATGCCCCCCTCCATTCATGTCATGAATGGAGGGGGCGTGAAGTCCCGGAAACGCAGAGGTTTCCGAGACCGTAGCAAATGCGGGTGCTGCACAGAGATCGTGGGGGGTCCCAGCTGCCTCCCACCTCATTCCAAATACCCCACCCCCACGTGTGATTAGACATCTTTTCGCCTTGGATTGGGGAAAAGGTGCCTATGGCTGGAATACCCCTTTAAAGAATAATGCAATAATCTGAAGAGTTCTCCTTCTGCTAAGACTATTTGTGTGTCTAATGGTCTACAAATGTACTGTAAATCTGGTGTTTATATGAAGTCCAATGATATTTCCCAAAGTTTGCAGTGTATATTGTACATCCACGGTTACATGTACATGTATACAATATAGGAAAATTGTATGGGATACACAATTTCTTGAAATTACCATATTTATACAGTGCACTTTTCTACAATTGAAGAATACAGCAATGTAACATATACAGTATATTAACATAAATAGTACTTACCCAGTAATTCTACACCTCGTGTCAACCCATAAACGTCAATCAAAGCCCAGAGCGGTTCTGTGGTCCGCACTCCACTGAAGAAGAGCATTGCACCAGAATCATTGACCCTATAAAATACTCGGCCCTTTTTATCCACCCAGAAAGCTATGATGTTTCCTTCATTTGCAAATTCTTCTGGCAGTGCCTTGGCCCAGAACCCACTCTGAGACACAAGGTCAGGACAGGCATATTTGGGTAAGGTGTCAGGGTTAATCCTTGAAGGATCTTTTGATGTAAACCCAAGTCTGAGAGCTCCACTCCAGCAACACTGCTTCTTCGTGATCTATAAAAGACACAACAACACATATAAGCGTATAGTAAAAACCTTGCGTTCTGGAGATGTTTCTAGAATGTCAGTACATGCAGGCTAGGTGCTTTGCACAACACAACTGGCCTGTGGCAGTTTCACGTTACGTGAAACGACTGTAAGTCAGTTGTGCTGTGCAAAGCACCGGGCCTGAATGTGGTAACACTTCAAAGAAATAACTGTTGGGCCCTGTTCAGACAAGCCTGGTGAGTGCCTTCTCTTTATTCTTCTAATTTGGATTGCACCTGTCTACCTTTGATGGAGAGCATTTTCACCAGCACTGTTTACTCCTAGAGATTTCAAAGCAGTTCTGGTCAGCTTTTCTCTGCACTTTAGGTACCTACAGTCAGTTTATTGCTGGATGAAGGTGGTGCTGTAGATATCACCTACTCTATCTGAAGTCCAGCAAAGCCTTTCATACAGTTCCACATATGGAGCTAATAGAAAAGTTAGTGAAAATTAAACTTTATCTCTAGATAGTTCAGTGAATTTGCAATTGGCTGAAGTATACATATCAGAGGGTTGTTGTTAAAGGGATAGTCCACTGCCCCAGCATTCGGAACATTTTGTTCCGAATGCTTGGAGAGGGCGGTGGGGTCGTGCCGTCACAGCCACATCCCTTGTGGTGTCACACCATGCCCCCTCAATGTAAGTCTATGGAAGGGGACATAGTGGCTGCCTCCCATAGACTTACATTGAGGGGATGTGGCGTGATGGTACGAGGGGCGTGGCTGTGATGGCACAATCCCGTTGCACACACCCAGCATTCTAAACGAACGTCGGGTGCTGCACAGAGAGGGGGTCCCAGCAGCAATCAGACATCTTATCCCCTATCCTTTGGATAGGGGATAAGATGTCTAGGGGCAGAGTACCCCTTTAATGGTGTGTGTTTTGAGCAGAGACTGGTTATAAGTGATGTGCCACAAGGGTATGTTTTGGGTCCTATTCTTTTTAACATGTTTGATTGTAACTTAGAAAAAGATTTAGATGGTGATGTTTGCCTGTTTGCTGATGACACAATAGTGAGCAATAGGGTTGATGTTCCAGGAGGTGTCTGTAATATGGAAAATGATGGCGCTTTTCTAGATAAGTGTTAAAAACAATGGAAACTGCAGTTCAATGTTTCCAAATGTGCAATAATTCACTTGAGGAGAAAGAATCCTGTATCTGAGTATCGTATTGGCAGTTCTATGTTAGCGATGACTTGAGAAGAGAAGGATTTAGGGGCAGTGTTTTCTGACATCCGCAAAATAAGTCCACAGCTCCCATAGAGAATGAATGAGGATAAGGGATAACTTGTAGGATAACTTGTAATACAGTTGGCTGGACTAAAGCTTAGGTGATCACTTTGTGTCTGTTTTTGAAATATTTCATCTACTCAAGAACCTGACTGCCTGCTGATATACATTTTATGGTAAATTTATTGTATTATTGGAGAAGAGTGCACAAAACTGTGAATATGCATGTTTAATGGTCTGCTGTGGTATAACTAACATGGATAACCCACAGCCTTATTTAGTAAACCATCACTTGGCATGGAATCTTTCATTGATACTGAAAGAGGATCTAATTTGTCATACATGCTAAGGAAATAAGAAGCCACCTCCCAATTTGAGTGGCTTTGAGTGTTGGTATCTGGATTTCCACCCATCTAGGTCATAAAATAACTGCCACTAATTATTTAAAAAGATTTTAACAACATCCAAAATCAGTGCCCCCCCCCCCCCCCCAACATGTCTTGTTAGATGTGTGGCTTCCTCAGGGGATTGAAACACAATTTAAATGGCTTTTTGTTGACTCACATTGCAGTGACAAGAATAATTAATACATTAAATTTTTTAGAATATTCCTGTTAGGAAGGGTTGGGTAAATGAAGGGGCCATCTAGGGCCATCTTCCATTCATATTGCTAAGAATTTAATGCACACGGGATGGTGAACTTGATGGACACTCACTTTAAACAATAACTAATTATTCTAAGGTCCTATTGTAATTCTTCCACAAAAGAAAGACACATTATTTTAATAAAAAAAAAAAAAAAAAAGGAAATCTCCTATCCACAGCATAGGGGATAAGTGTCTAATAGCAGAGGGATCCAACTACAGGCCCCTACTATTTCTGTGTCCTAGAGCTGCAGACCCCACATCATCCATTTATTTATATGGGGTCACCGAATATCCCTGAGCAAAATAACCAATTTCCCTGAAAAGTTTCAGGGCTAAACCAAAATATACAGCAACCCTTTAGGGGATGCCCCCCTGCAGGAAAAGCCCTAAACTAAAGTGCCCCGTTCCTTAAAATCACTTTTCTTATATTCACTACATCACTTAAACTTGTGACTATCTACTAGATATCAAAATAATACTGCTAAAATAATACCGCTAAAATAATACTGTTAAAATAATACAGCTGACATTTTTGCCGGCACACTGGCCTTATGAACTTATCCGCTATGCTGTGAATAGGAGATAAGTTGTTTTCCATGGACAACCCCTTTAAACTGGAATTGCGTTAAAATAATCATAACCCTGCACATTTCTACTATTTTTGATGCATGTTACAACAGTCCATGCCTAGGGGATTTGAGCTGCATATAGTTCCCTTGCCAGATGTTCATCTATATAAAATGAGTGAATGTACATGGGTGAAATATATATAAAAAGTCATCTGATTGCTTATTTTGCTGCTATGTCAAATACCGTACGCTATCCCGTATAACAATACAGATACACCATCTACTTTTGAAATGTAGTTTATTTTTGTAGGATAGCCAGCCAAGACAAAGAGTTTGCATGTAATCGGACTTGACAGACAATAGCCCCAGCTGGTCCAAATATGCTTGTTCGATACGTATCTTTTCCTTCAATTTAAATGAAGGAAGCCAGGCGTGAAGTTTCAAAACCGTAAGCTGTCTATAAGTGTGGTTTCTCTCACAAATTAAACTGTGTATACTATTTTCCCCTCTCTGGTTGACTTTAAAAACAGTAAAGGCCAGATGTGTTTTCCTTCTTCATGCCAATTTAGCAACAAAAAAAAATTAACATATCCCAAACCAGATTGACAAGCCAACGCTGCCAGAATATTTCTGCCGCAAATGGTAATTTGCCTGGAGGCTCTGTGATGGCTTGACCCCATGTCATTGCTAGATGAGGTGGAAAGGCGCATGACAGTCAGGTCTGGGGGAAATGATTCTTGTAAAGTTTCTTTATACTTTACTAATATGTGAAAAACCTTGAGGAACCATATCGCAATGCAGACACTCAGGACTGTATGGAAAGTTTCCCACTTAAAAGGTTATCTGCCCCTAGACATCTTATCCCCTATGCAAAGGATAGGGGATAAGATGTCTGATCATGGGGCTCCCGCCACTGGGGACCCCTGCAATCTCCCTGTTGCACCTGTCGTTCGTTTAGAGCTTCGGGTGCAGCTCCAGAGGCTCGTAATGCCACGGTCACGCCTTGCTCGTGACATCATGGCCATACCCACTCAATGCAAGTCTATGGCCATCACGCCCCCTCCCATAGACTTGCATTGAGGAGGCGTGGCCGTGATGTCATGGGCGGGGCGTAACCGTGATGTTTCGAGTCTCCGCCAGCATCGCTAGTCATCCGGCATTAGATGTTTGAGGTGCTGCAGACGAGATCACGGGGGTCCCCAGTGGCGGGACCCCCGCGATCAGACATTTTATCTCCTATCCCTTGCATAGGGCATAAGATGTTTAGGGGCAGAGTACCCCTTTAATATCTGTAAGGGATTTTTCGGTTTCAGGTTATATAGATTATACCTGTAGTAAAGTCATGCAAATAACATACTTTGGGGGGAATTTATTATTGTATGCATAAATCAATTATTTTTCTCGCCGTTTGCTGTGCGTGCATCATGTGTACTTGTACTATATATGGGGTTATTCATGTAGATGTCTTATATACAAAGTGCTACTTTCTTTTACTTTGCATTTGGCAACTGCCCATTGAAGTCTATAAAGAGGGTTCAATATATGGATACATCTGTATGTGTCCATTATTTGATCCTTATTGTATGAGAGTACTTCAATTTCCTTTCTAGAAGACTATCCATCAGTGTTTACTATACCGAAATACTAATGACATGATTATTCCATTTCATCCATCACATGTTCATATGTCAGATCCTTTTTAATGACATTTATCAAAATGCTTTTGTAAGACAGGACTTAAATAAATACACATTACATACATATTACACACACACGTTTTCTGCAACTTGCATTGTGACACACTGTGTTGCAGATTTCGAGCTTTGCACAGTAAAAGTGCCACCTGTTAGAGTATGTTCACACTACAGATTCTTAAAGTAGAATGTCTATGGGGATTCTGCCTTGCAGCACCCTCCCATTAAACAGGTACTCCGCCACTAGACATCTTATCCCCTATACAAAGAATAGGGGATAAGATGTCTGATCGCGGGGGTCCCGCTGCTGGGGACCCCTGTGATCTCCCTCCTTCACCTGCCGATTGATTTAGAGCATCAGGTTCAGCTCCGGAGCGCTGGAGGCTCGTGATGTCACAACTGCGCCAGCTCATGATGTCATGACCATGCCCCCTCAATGCAAGTCTATGGGAGGGGGCGTGATGGCCATCACGCCCCCTGCCATAGACTTGCATTGAGGAAGCATGGCTGTGACATCACGAGCCTCCGCCCCGCATCGACAGTCATCCGGCACGGAGCGAAGTTCGCTCCATGCACCAGATGTCTGCGGTGCCGCAGCCGAGATCGGGGATAAGATGTCTAGGGGCGGAATGCCCCTTTAACTACAATGGACTTTTCTTGGCCTCACACTGGAGTCCGTCAAGAAAATTCTGTGAGGTAATGAATTTCAGAGTTTATTTCCATGGCAAGTTTAATGGACAACAAGTGCTAATACAACCTAATTTCTACTGCATTTACCATGGAGCAGAAAGGGCATGGAATTCAGCAAGGAACTTTTCCTCACTGAGTTTCGCAATGTCAACAGGCTTTAGGTTATTTTCACACAGGGAAATTTTTTCAGGATATCAGCCCAGATAACACAGGTAGACATTCCGCAAATAGCAGACGCTGGTAAAACATGCCAGCGCTAGGACTGGTCAGAAATGCACTGACTCTAGACGGCAATGCATTTCTGTGCGAATTCACATGTCAATTCTTTCAGCAGGAGCCGGGATCAGGATTTCTGCAATGTGCTTGATGCAGCAGAATCCCATTAAAAACAAGAGGACTCTGCTGCAACTGAATTATTAAGTGGAATGTAATAATTAAGTGAAAATCCATTGTGTGTTGGCTTAAAGTTTTATGAGGTTATCGACTCGGCACTCCTTGTAAATCACACAGCTGGTGGGGATCACTGATTTAATGTATGACATAGAAGAGGATAAAGAAATGAGAGGGATTTGGGATCAGCTACAGTCAGAATTATGAGGTCACAAGGAAAATAATGTGTATATTTTTTTGGTCAGGCTAATTTACTGACAAAACCATTGGATTCATATGTTGCAGATAATACAAAGGGTCAGTCATGCTCCGTCAGTGTCTGTACTTTTCCTTAATGTCTTATCGTAAATCAAGCACCAAGAATTCCACTTTATTCCTCCATGTTTGTTCTGTCATTCTGATTGAAGCTGCATGTTCTTTCTTGAAAGAGCAAGTTGTTGAGTCTACCCTTTTGCATTGTGAAACCTCTGTTTAATCCAGATGAAATTGTTTTACTAGGTTAATAGAATAACAGTAGTTCAACGATACAAGATTCCAAAACTACATATTGTTCCAAATTTATCATCCCCCTGAAACCAAAACTGTCATGTTTTGACCATAACAATCAATCACAGCTGGAGCTCCGGTAACATACATGCTGAACTGTGATTGGTTGTTTTGGGCAAATTAGACAGTTTTGGTTTCAAGCAGGTGATATATCTGGACCAATATGTACAATCTTACTAAATGTTATAGAATGTCTATAAAGTAAATTCCTTTCTCATTGGCTTAGGATAAATAAATACCAATTATAGGTTCAATGGGATAAGTTCAGGTGCACTATACTAGAGCCACCAGTCGGACATTTGCAATGCATACTGCAGCTCGTCATCAAGCAAAATGTAAGGGAGAAAAAGAACCAACCTTAAGCCGCACTTGTTCGTGTATGACTACTGGCCTGTTGCTGAAGGTGATGGCATTACAGAAACTCGCCTGCCTCTTGACTGCTTTATGTGCGGTGTCCATCATGATCTGGGACCCCTTGGCATGGGGATGGAAAAGGAGAGGACTGATCACTAAGCCCCCACATTGTGGCATAGGCATGCAATGCTTCTGCTTGTGATGACATCGATGCGAGGAGGCTGGAAATGTTCCACCTATAGAATCTGAAAACAAAAAGAAAGAGTTTTAGAAGGATAAGAATATCCAAAATCTCCCAACACATTAAATCCAAGAATAGAATTGGCTAAAATTGATACTATATTTTTCACAGGTGCCTTTGATATACAAAAATGGGCCCAAAATGTGTCTAAAATCAGTGGTGTACATAGAAGAAAGGGGGCCACAAAGTGAGGACCAAAATATGTTCCCATTATGGTGCTGGGTTTTGTCACACTCATTTCTGGGTTTCTTAAATTTTATGACTTTTTCATGAAGCAATTCTGTAGCAAACAATGTAGTTGTTCTGGAAAAGGGATTTCTTCCCAGGTTGTAAACTGACGCCCCTTCTTTAAGTGCCCCATGGAAGCTGCATGGACTACCACTGTGATATATTTTATACAGTAACATAGAAATTATTAAAATAAGCTGCTTCATGACTGACTAGTAGTTGATAATGCATCATTTACAGGTCTGATCCATTTACAGCCATAGATGAGAGAGTGAGGAAGATGTTTTGCAAAGCTCTGCACAGGGAGTTCACATGATGTTGATGGGCCAGTGTATAGAAGTTACTATTATCCATTCACTAGCCAAAACAACCATGGAGGAAACTATTATACCTTTATTACCCTAGACCACCAGGGATGTCACAGTTAAACTCTTCACTACAGATTAGAGACTGAATGTTTTCCAGTATTATTTGTTTTCATGATATGCAGAAGCAGTTATCAAGCACTACAACTTATATAATGTCCCAATAAAAAAACATCCAAAAAAGAATTAGCTTTTTGATGGGATTCTTCAGCAAAAGGGAACATCTGGCACTCCCTTCCCAATAAGACACTGTGCACACTTATGGAGGCTCGCACTCTCCGCTTCGTGGTGATACTCACATATAGTAGTAGCAGTCAATAACATCCAAAAAAAAATAAAAAAAAGGTCACCCAAATTGCGCTCTGGTTCTGTGAACTTTATTCATATTCAGTCAGTTCATGAGACAAACAAGCATCGGGGAGCTGCACATAGACAAACAGGGAACGGATCAATCAGCAACAGCTGTTTTCTGCATAGGCACGCACTTTCTTGTGCTTGAAAAAGTGATTGCCTACGCAGGAAACAGCTGTCGCTGATTTGTCCTTTCCCTGTTTGTCTATGTGCAGCTCCCCGATGCTTGTTTGTCTCATGCACTAAAGAGAGAGTATGAATAAAGTTCACAGAACCAGAATGCTAATTGGGTGAGTGCCGTCTTTCAATTCTTTTTTGGATGTTATGGACTGCTACTACTATATGTGAGTATCACCACAAGGTGGAGAGTGCAAGTCTTGCTGCCGCAGCTTACCCCGCCATAAGTGTGCGCAGTGTCTTATTGGGAAGGAAGTGCCAGACGTTCCTTTTTGCTGAAGAATCCCAATAAAAAAATAAGACACTTAAAAGCAACAGGACTTAAAAAATAAGTCCTTGTAAAACCATTTGAGGGTAGAATGGAAAAGTGGCACTTTTCCTCTGTGGCGTCTGTGGCTTCAAAAAAGAAGCACTGCAAATCAGGGTGAGTGCCACTTTTCCATTCTACTCTGATATGAATTCATTCTTTTTTTTTACAATCATTATTTTTAATAAGACATGATGTAAGTTGCAGGTATAATGGAGGAAGGTGGCCCACATGCTTACTCTGCACATGGGCCGTCAGATGAGTGCATGCTCTGATTATGGTACTTCCTAGCAATATGACACATGATTCAATTATGGGAATATCCCTTTAATTTTCCATAAATGCTCCAATACATTATAAGGAAAAATAACTCTTACTTATCAATTCAACTAATTTTAACATGCAATGCAAAAAGCGTTTGACATTTTATATTTGGACATAATCACTATTCCATGGCATAAACAGGCGGATTTCTTTCATCTATATTTCATCATACACATTGCAAAACATTGTAATATTTCTCAAATCAATGTGCGACCATTTAAAGAGGGAATATGGAATTTCATTGCATCAGACATTTTGAAGTGTATTTGGAATTATTGGGACGCTGTGACCAAATCATCTACCTAACCTCCCGCTGTGCAGCTATGGATGTTGTCCTATTGGAGATATTTGTAATATTTATATACATAGAAGATGCTTTGACTTTCTCAGAAGAAATGTTACTTTAACTCTTTAGACTTTATGATAAAATATTTATAGGAATAACAGTAATCGACCAAGGGAAATATGTTGTTTTCTGTATTCTTGGGATGTCGCTTGCTACCAACATGATGTTAAAGTATTTCTATATCGTAAAAGAGTTGCAGTTGTTCTTTAAAACAGCTGCGTAAAAATGTGTAAAATACAAGGTAAACAGAAAAAAACACATCGGGTGATAATGTTCCGGGCAGAAAGTGGGCAGAGAGTTAAAGCTGTAAATCACTCCAAATTGACTCTGCACCCAGCAATAACGCTCCCACTGCGAGTAGAATAAGTTGTCAGGCAGCACGTCGTGTTCACATCTTACCGCCAGATGAAAGCGTTATTGAGCCATATGTATCCAGGGAGGGAAAAAACAGAATGATTTGTAGGTTAAAGGGACTTCGGTATCTCAGTTGAGTCTAACATGAGGTCACCAGTCCACCTATATACTTTCCAGCTTACCAGATGTAACATTTCAAAGGAATTTGGAAATATGATGGGGCCGATACTAGTTGGATATTTCTAAAGAACTATTTAAAGATCTCTCCTAATGCAGAACACCTTCCCATTTTGCAGCTCATATACCGTATTTTTCGCCCTATGGGACGCACCGGCGTATAAGACGCACCCAATTTATAGGTGCCAAATCTAAATTTGCAACATCTGGAGGTCCGCAGGTTGAAGATCACTGGTATAGGAGGTAGTACTCACGTGTCCCCGCCGCTCCGGACCCATCACCGGTGCCCTGGATGCCGCTCCATCGCTGTTGCCGCGTCCCCGTGGTGTGCCCGACGCTCCGGACTTCTTCTTCTCCGGGATCCACGCTCTCCGTCGCCGTCATCACGCCGCTATGCACGCCGCTCCTATTGGATGACAGCGTGCGCGACAATGTGATGACGACGAAGGAGAGCGCAGGGGATCCCGGACGAAGAAGACACCGAGGAGGCAGGTAAGGTCCCTCCCGGTGTCCTGTAAGCTGTTCGGGACGCCGAGATTTCACCGCGGCGGTCCCGAACAGCCCGACTGAGCAGCCGGGTTAGTGTTATTTTCGCTTCAGACGCAGCGGTCAGCTTTGATCGCCGCGTCTGAAGGGTTAATACAGGGCATCACCGTGATCGGTGATGTCCTGTATTAACGGTGGGTCCCGGCCATTGATGGCCGCAGGTATTCGCCGTATAAGACGCACCAACTTTTCCCCCCCAGTTTTGGTGAAGAAAAAGTGCGTCTTATACGGCAAAAAATACGGTACATACTCTGAGGGAAGTTGAATGACTTATTTAGGATATCTGGGGGCACTCTGCGTATACTTCTATTTGCACCACTTCAAGCCTTCTAGAACGTGACTTTTTGGAGTGTTTTGATGGTTGGAAAAAAAAAGGTCTTAAATCCTATTAAATCCTATAATTAAGTGACACTGTCCACTTAACTACAGAGAATAGAAAGAGCTGGGATTTTAATCTTTAAATTACAAGTTATACTGAATACTTTCTCTTACATCTCCTGCTCATAACAGGATGCTGATAGATGATATAACTTTTCATGGTGACAGTTTCTCTTTAAGGTTCATGTATTAAGGATAGACCTTGGAGGTACCTTAAAGGGGTACTCCGGCGCTTAGACATCTTATCCCCTATCCAAAGGATAGGGGTTAAGATGCCTGATCATGGGGATCTTGCCGCTGGGGACCCCCGTGATCTTGGACGCCGCACCCCATTAAAATCAGTCCCCGGAGCATGTACGCTCCGGGTCTGATTACTGTCGATCACGGGGCCAGAGCGTTGTGACGTCAAGGCTCCGCCCCGTGTGACATCAAGCTCAACCCCCTTAATGCAAGCCTATGGGAGGGGGCGTGACAGTAGTGACATCACATGGGGCAGAGCCTTGACGTCACAACGCTCCGGCCCCGTGATCGACAGTAATCAGACCCAGAGCGAACACGCTCCGGGGACTGATTTTAATGGGGTGCAGCATGCAAGATCACAGGGGTCCCCAGCGGCGAGACCCCTGCGATCAAGCATCTTATCCCCTATCCTTTGGATAGGTGATAAGATGCCTAAGTGCCAGAGTACCCCTTTAATGACTTTATATGAAACCTTGAAGTTTTTTATTTAAAATTATAATTATGGATTGCAGCTATGGCCTTGAAGAGATGTCATTTCTTTCTACATTAGTGGTGAAACCAAAAAGAGCTGCATCCACCAAGGACAGGATAGAGGGGTCACAAGCACCTGTTTTTACTCATCTGAACTGGTGTCTAGGTGGAGTAGCTGTGTAAACCAGGATATTTGCTACAGAAGTCTTTCCCTATACAATTCATAAACATATGTTACTGATACGAGTTGCCTAGAGACACAATGGAGAGATGAGAGCAATACATTGGCTACCATTGTTTCCCTGCGGCATAGTAACGTACTTAAATCATAACGCCAGAAATCAGAGGAGTCCGGATGCCTTTGTATACAGTTTGATGAGCAGTGAAACAAGACAGGAGTGTGCGGGCATGATATATAGCATATTTAGTATCCTGGGTTATCCCTGTTTTCCATTTTATATTTCAAGAATAGAAGAAGCCCAACAATAGATCCCTTCACACCTTATGCACTTAAAAACACAAGTCATACAGGGTATAGAAAAAATGGAAAATTAATCTCCGGAGCTGTACTTTCTGAAAGAATGACAGGAAGATCCTGTGTCTTCCTTCAAATATGTTCTGCCCCGGTTTCCCCATGTGCATGTTGCTCACTATGTAAATATTTCCTACACACATTTCTCATCTCCTTGCCTGCCTCCTTTAACCAAACATTCTGCCATATATAACAACAGCCATGTGACAGGCCTTGGACTTTGATATTTTGCTTTATTTAGCTTCTAATACTGCAGATACATATTTAGTTTACTGTACACTTTAATAGAGTATTCCCATTATATAATATCCTAGCAACATGCCATAATATTATCAGGACATTAGTTTGGCCAGTGTAGGACCTCTGGGACCTCACCATTCATGGGAATGAAGAAGCAGAGGTCCCTTAAGCTTGTCTACTGTACATTTCGCTTCTCGGCCTTTTGGCTAAGATCAAGTGTAGTACCATTCCTGTTAGTTGGCGGTGTGGAAGACCACCAAGGCAGGTGTACCAGGGATGGCTGTATACAGTGGCAGTCATCCCTTATGAGACCTGTTCTTTCTGAATCTGGCCCTAAGGTCTGGGTAGAGTGAAGACCGGGGTGCAAAACTGCCCTGGGAATGGTAACCCCAGGGTGCCGGAACTTACTTGGGATTGGCAAGCCCACTTGGCAAGCCCACTTCCGGCTAGGAGCGAGGAATTTTTATAGATCCGGTCGGATGTCTGGGCAGTATTTCACTGCGCACATTCACTTATTTATTTATTTTTGTCACTGTGTCAAAGTTTTGTGTTCTGTTTGTTCACTAGGATTGGTCAGGGTGCGGTAGCCCTTCTGGGTGTCCCTCATGCCGGTCTAGGGGAGGTGTGTGGCCATGAGGTTCCTGACCTCCCTGCTATACCCCGTGGCATCCCTGCTTTGGCAGGATGCAGAACCGGTATTACTGGTTCCTTGGTGACAACCTGATTAACTCCTAGTTGTCCACCAGGAAAACTTTTGGTCCCCGAATAGCTTCGGCGAAAGGGGACATTGAACCTGGAACCTTGCAGGTGCCTTTTGGCCTGGGGGCCTCTCTCTTTTCGGAGAAGGGCTTGCAATATACCGCATCCTCGTGCATGTTTTTTTTTGTGTGAACACTTGCACTTTTTACTTGCACTTGGGTGATTTGAGAGCACGTACCTCGAATGTACATTTCTCTTGGCCACCCACTGCACAATGAGATGCTGCTCAGCTCCATTCAAGTGGTTTGTGCAATACTGTAGTTCCTTCATTGCTGAGCCAGGTAAAAAGTATGAAGAGACAGCAGTACTTTACTAGATCTCTATATAATGGTATTATTTGAGCACAGGGTGGGGGAATTTGCTACTTAGACATTGCACAGAGTATGGTTATGTAGGTAACAGTATAAAAGTGCTATTTTGCTCAATGTATGTATTACACTGCTATTTGGTCACTCCTGCCGTTACCAATTTGTAAAGTTCATCCAATGATCACATAAAAATTGTTCATTACAACCAAACATGGATTAAAGCTACATAAATGCCTGATCGGTGTAGCTTTAGGAATGGCTGCGGTATTAAAGGGGTACTCCATTTGCCAGCGTTCAGGACTAAATGTTCGGAACGCTGTTTTCGCGCTGTGGTGGTTGGCCACACCCCCTTGTTATGTCACAGTCACGCCCCTTTAATGCAAGACCATGGGAGGGGTTGTCACGCACACTTCTATAGACTTGCATTGAGGGGGTCAATTCTGTTTTAAGGGAGTTGCATACACTGCCACATCTATATTTATTCTCCACCTAGATGCAGAGGGCACCTCACCAGATGGGGATCCAGGGTTGTAAACATAGGTGCAGGTCTTAGAGTTGCGCAGCTTGCGGATATATCATATAACTCTTATATAATAAAACCACTCCAAAAGACCACATCTTTAAGAATGACCCCCTTATCCATATTTTTCAGTCCACCATTATGCACAGTGGATATTTTCTTTGAGAAGACCATCCCTATAGAAGACCACAGTCTCAAAAGGATTTTACTGTTTATGGGTACTCCTTTAATTTAAGTACACAACACTAATGTAATGGACTATGTAACTAAGGTCTTTCCATATCAATGTGTATTCAGCATGTAGCTGTGGATAGCTTATCTGGACTCACCGGCAAATGAAGTAATAACCACGACACCTTATTTACATAACAACGTGTAAGGAAAGAAATGTTGCAATCTTGGTGACATGGTATTATTCACATCTCCCTATTATCCATCCTGGCGATTATGTTGGATTAAGCAGACCACTGATCATTTAATAAATGTAGAAAACATTGTCAAGAAACACCAGCAATACATACCAAATGCAACTATATGATGACATCACCAGTGCTCTAAAAAATAAATCACCAATCTCTCCAGTTTTCATGTCTTACACAAAATTAATATATATATATATATATATATATATATACATATATTTATAAGGACTCATATACATATACACACACGTCATTGACATGGGGATTAGTAGCATCCAGTTGTAAATCAATTCATGCCTTAAAAACAATATATTATTTTATAAATATAACAGGGACAGTACAGAGATCTCTCCCATGACCTATTTATACCCAGAACTGTATCTATAAAAAGGGGGCATCCTCTACGTCTAGAGGTTTCTTCACCAGCACAGACGAGGGTTCTTTACTGTAAGAGCAGTGAGACTATGGAAGTTATTATGGTGATCTCAAAACAGTTCAAAGGGGCCTGGAGGCATTTCTGGAAAATAATAACATTACAAGTTATGGATACTAGATTTATATGGAAAGAACATTGATCCAGGGATTTATTCTAATTGCCTAATTGGAGTCGGGATGGAATTTTCCCCCCTGGTATTGGACATTTGGCATCAGCCTTACAGGGTTTTTTTCTGTCTTCCTCTGGATCAACACAGTAGGGACACAATAAGAATATAGGTTGAACTTGATGGACTCTAGTAACTATTTTATGTGAAATGATATAGATAAAAATATTGTATTTTGTAAAATATAAAGCTAGAGAGAGTTCTCAGCCCACCTGGAGTAGCACGCTTTGTGCTCGAACGGTGCAGGACAACACCAGCATTCAAAATAGGATAAAGGAGAACAGTCCAGCGCAGGATTGCAGATAAAAGAATCCAAGATCAATCCCATATAAACGCACAGGATACAACAATGACAAGTGACGCGTTTTGAGTGCACATGACATCCTTACTCATAGAGTGCCATATGCACGTCAAACACCTCACTTGTCTACTCTTGTTGTATCCTGCACTTTATATGGGATAAATCTTGGATTCTTTCATCTGCAATCCTGTTTTGAGCCGTTCTCCTTTATCCTATTGAAAAGTAGAAGATTACCAACACTATAGTGGAGAACATATATTCTAAGAAGTCAAAAAGGAAAATTGGAAGCATAGATATAACTGTAACATGAATGCGTGGCTCATATGTAATATATAATCTGACTGGTCACTAGGGCTACATTCCTATTGTGTATATAAAATGCAGTAACAGTCAAAGCTGCACAACAAAGTAACTAATACACAACACATTCTACAACATAGATCTACATATCTGTTATAAAAACAGTGATGGAAACATGAAAGGCCCTATTTGTGTGTACTGTCTGCTACTGAACACTGCCACTTCCTTCATCCTCTGTGTTCCTTCTGTTGACATCCCCGACTGGTTTATAAATGCAAACATCATGTAAACATCACATGTTCCAAATAATTCCATGGCAGATAATGTCACTTCCCGAGAACAAATAAGGGAAGTAATTCATTGCAATAATATCTGAAGAAAATATTTCCAATGATGTCACTGGTGGGTTTTAGCCAATTCTGGTCACTTGTGGTCACTTTACAGCAGAAAGTCCAGAGATGTATGGTGGATTTAGAGAAAGTGGAAGACCATTACAATGGACAGAGAAGAGACACTGTATGGATCTCATGACTCAACTTTTATCAGCATAAAACCAATTTGCTTGACATTCTGCTTGCAGTGTTCGGAAACATTGTGCTCTGTCTGTGCTCCATCATGATAGACAATACACTTCATTGGGAGAGGAAAAGTGCCAAAGGCAGGTCAATAGATCTAATAAGAAAGGCCAATGTGAAATCTTCCAGAGAGGCTTGAGTGCTAATCAGCAGGTGTATACCACATTATGATGGCCAGAGAGTAAGTTACAACTCAATACACAATGTTACTATATGGATCTTTAGTCCTGCCCATGACCATATACATTCATGTGGATGTGACTCTAAGCTCCAACAGTGGAAAACCCAGAGGACAGGGCTGTCAGAACTGCGTGGGGTGCTGATGGGTAACTGCCGGCGATTTTGCGCATGTGCGCTTCTTCCCGCCTCGATCGAGGCGGGAAGAAGAGCACATGTGCGAGATCGCCAGCAGTCGCCTCTGACCACCCCATACAGTTCTGACAGCCCTGTACTCCGGTTTCTCCATGGATGGAGTGTAGAGTCACAGTCCGAGCAGTGAGGGCAGGATGCATTTTGGATTTCAGTTTCTTCATACTTTGAGTCTATTGTATACTATTGTCCTAGCACCTCCGGACTACTCCAGTGCATGGATTCACCGCCATTACCTGTGAAGCAAGTTTCTAATACTAGGATATTTTGACTGGTATATCTATTAGTGGTGCCACCCAGGAGTCTTCTGTATCACATTCATGTGGATGTATTATTTTTATAAGTAATAAGGAGGTCATGAAATAAATAAATGCTGAAAGTCCATATTTTTCCCTAAAGCTTTACATACCTGTTCCCTCCCTATCCAGACATCTCTGTTCCTGGACAGTTCATGGCAATTGCTTCCATGGACTTGAGTTGGTGTGTAGGACGTGGCAGCCACCTATAAGAAGATCATTGGGGAGCCCTAGATCACCAAAAAAATGGTGACATGTTGGGCATAAGTGCTTCTATTCGTAACCGTAAAAGTTGTGTTTCAAGGAAGCTACGCACTTCTGTAGAAAGACACATGGGAAAAATGTTCCAGTCAAGTGCACTGCATCCCACAAGTGGCTGTAATAACATCCAACCAGTTACAAGAGATCTATCCAAGATGGATTTCTTGCAACTGTTGGTTTGCAATGCCATACAATACATACACTGACCTTAGCTGCAATGAAAGCGTGATCACTGCAGTGAAACACAGAGATTTTTTTGGTCGTATGACCAAAACTGCTATGTAGCGCTAGCCTAAAAGTGGCTAGACATAGGGTTATGCACCATTAGGTGATTTTAGTACTCACCTGCCAGACAGTAATGGACATGCATAGGAAGGATTTGTGCTTGTCTTGGTGCTAAATGGCTATGTTGTGAGACCACTATAACAGTGTTGCTTTCTTTTTGTGAAAAGGATATTTCCTGTTGGAGTTTCCTCTCTCCAACTACATGTCCCAGGATCCCTTTTGTAAGTGTGAGGTCACTTTTCTCCCTCCCACACATCAGACACCCCAGCCACTGATGCACACCTGGGACAATTCCCTGCAGCCCTTTGAAGAATGATCCCCCCCCCAACTCAGCTGTTGCTCCACCCATTAAAGCAAAGACAGGCTCCCTCTGAACACCTGACTAGTGATGTAATGTCTTGGGCTGCACCTCTACCAGGGAAAACCTGAGACAAAACTCATTTTGTATGCTGATATAAAGTAAAGATCACATAAGAATTGCAAGACCAGCCACCAAACGCATGTACAGACACTATATTATGAATTACACTAACTTTAGTGTCAGATGCACAGCCTGAGAAAGAAAAGGTCGGGTTTACAATAGTAAATCAGGGCCTATATTTGATCACAAAAGTAAAATGAGGCTGTATTTTGTATTTGCCATAGCGGCATGAATCCTTGCATTTTTTTTATTTTTTTTTGCCTATTTCTGTGTTTAATATAAAATACTAAGTGATGATAATAATATTACAATCCATTAGTCACATTATTCCTTATACTAAGTTGCAGCTCACCTAAATGTATCTTAGTTACAAGGTCTATGTTCCTATACACCACTCTTAACCTTTCACGTATTACATTGATTATGTAGGTTTTATTGCGGCATGAGCGGAATGCGTACATACAGTATTATTACCATAACTTCAGACAGTGACTTTCCGCCATGTGCTTAACATATAACATCTGTTCATTCAATAGGTCTGCCCCTCATTACTCTTTGTTACTAAAATATGGTGCCCAAAACAGATAGTAATCAAACAGGCTCTGGAGGTCTCCCGCACGACTGCCTAGAAAAATGTATTGGCCCATGATGGCCGGGTGTGTATAAAAAATACAGGCAGATAGATATATCACTGTCACATATGGAACTCACTAGCTTATAGCTGTGTTGATCAAAACCAAACTATAATTAAAATCATATTATATTGAATTACATGTAGAAAATTTAGTAAAATATGAAAGGTTTAGATTAATTCAAACAAAGAAGCTAAGAAAGGCAGACCTATATCCGATAGCAGTATTGATGTAGCAGATCAGTGATCGATTAAAGGGGTACTCCGCCCCTAGAAATCTTATCCCCTATCTTATCCCCAAAAGATAGGGGATAAGATGTCTAGGGGTGGAGTACCCCTTTAAGGAGCCTATTACACATCTCAATGATCATGCTGCCCAGATAGGGGTACTTTAGCATTATCCTAATTCATGATTGTCCAGGTAGGACTATAATTCACAAGGTTATCATCAGATATGAGACCAGGGGCGTTGCGTGGATCTAAAAAGATCTTGGACATGAGCCCCAAGAAATATGTTTTATCAATCTTCCCACCCCCCCCCCCCCCAAAAAAAATGAAATTATCTATACACACATATATATCACTATAAAACAACCTGTAAAAACACAGATGTAGACACTGTACATCCTCTCATTACTATCTGGATATTACTTCATGATTAAACCTGTAGGTACATCAGCATTGTCCTCAAATACTTTGTATAACAGCGTATCTCGCCATAAAAAAAGTTCTACCACTTTACAAATAACCTCTCCACACCGTGACATATAATGTATCTACTGAAAAGACTGATATCATTAATATTTAGCACATACAGTGTCCATATAATGGTAGGTACCAGTGGTATATAGGAATTCTGCAGCCTATAAAAGTAATTACAGTTACAACCAGTGCCTGATAGGTGGCGTCTTCTCTGATGGAATTTGCTCACTTTGCCTTTTCTTCTCCATCTGACTCTTGCCTCTTCAGAGTTTGCTGTCCCTCTTGTACTCTCTGTATTTATGTTTATACTAATGATTCCCTACAGGGCGTTCAAACAGTAAAAATTCTACCTCTAATAATGTCCCGATACCCCCATGCTTTAATGTCCACGGTCCACCATGTAATAATTTCCACTCACTATCTAATAATGGCCCTTGTTCCCAATGTAATAATGTCCCCACACCCTAATAATGCCCTCTATGCCCCCAAACAATACAAATGACACCACTGTAACCCCAAGCAGTAAAAATAACCCATGTGTCCTTCATGCAGTATTATGCCCCCTGTGCTCCCATAATGTAATTATTCCGCCCATGGCCCCATACTTTAATTGTGGTGGCCTAGCACAAAAGGTTGTCCTTTGGGCTGAGGAACTCCTCGGGCATGCCTTCTGCACATGTTTTAGGCCCACTGTAAAAAGGTTCATCATGCTTTTTAACATGCACTTTTTAACATCCACTGTATTCATTGTGTATTATGTAATTTATGCATGATGTCTTTAAGAGAGAGAGGAGCAGTGTTAACCAGGTGACTCCAAGAAAAGAACGGATATCCCGCTCCCAATAGATAAATAAAATCCAACTTTAATGAAAATTAGTTAAAACCATACAGGGGGAAAAATAATTAAAAAATAACATTGGGTAAAAGCACATATGAAATGCCAACCAGGTTAACCAGGTGACCCTGTCTGCCCAATGGGAACCCCCAAATTCTGTAGTATATAGTGTAGTGGGGGAGGAGTTGCCCAAGTTCAGTGCTGAGCACTGTGAAGTTTAGAGCCTAGATCTTGTGCTGAGTACAGTGTGGAAAGGAGGTGGAAGTCGTGTGTGGTGAATCTACAGGGAAGCCTAAGAAAATATCATCTCAAGTCAGCCCTGCCATTCTGCAAGTGTTCCCCTATACAGCGGTGAGTCAAGCCCTGGCGGTGATAGTCATAGGACCTTGTCATAACCCTAGTTAGTGTGGGACATCTTTCAGTCACAAGTCTAAAGTCTATATCAATCAAGTGGGTGAAAAGCACCATAAGTCCCATCAAGGCAACAGGGCTCCCAAGGGTTACACTGCATCTCTTCTACTCTGCTCGGTACTGTGTGTAATACCATGTGCACCTGCTCAGTAAAAGGCAGTTGTCCGTAACCCAACGTCAGTGTGTTTCTTTCCCTCCCCGTGTCTGGCCCAGGAGAAGCTGTCTCCACCTCGGACGGTGTATAGGCTAACGGAGCCCTGGCGTCACAAAGTGATAAGAATTCCCTGCACCCCTGTGTAACCACATAATAATGCTCCCTGTGCAGCACAGAGACCTTGACTGAGCTTTCCCAGCTTTTTTGTTAGAACGTTTGACAGTCATCATTTGCTATTAATACACTGCCACATAAATAATGAATGAAGGAAACGCCGCATTATTTAAATATTTATGTCATTTTCAGTGCTACTTTTTAGGTGGCCAAGCAACGAAGTTGCATAGGACACCTATTGTTATAGCTCAGAGTATTATTTTTGTGATCATCCATGTACAAATGTGTGAAATATTTCAGTTTGCATACTGGCCATCAGAGAATACACAATAGGTGGACATGTCCTGTTTTCTGCAGCTCACTAGTCAACTTTGCTGTATAGACTGGGACAGAAGAGTCAGGGGAAAGAGATTAAAAATATTAAACCTTCCAGTACTTATCAACTGCTGTATGCTCCACAGGAAGTTCTTTTCTTTTTTGAATTTCTTTTCAGTCTTACCACAGTGCTCTCTGCTGACACCTCTGTCCATGCCAGGAACTGTCCAGAGCAGGAGAGGTTTGCTATGGGGATTTGCTTCTGCTCTGGACAGTTCCTGAAATGGACAGAGGTGTCAGCAGAGAGCACTATGGTCAGACTGGACAGAAAAAAAGAAAAAAAAAAAACTTCCTGTAGAGCATACAGCAGCTGAAGGGTTACGATTTTTAAAAATAATTAATTTACAAATCTGTTTAACTTTCTGGCACCAGGTGATTTAAAAAAATTAGTTTTTCACTGGAGTACCCCTTTAATGATTACTCTGTTGTGATGCTAGAGGCCTAGATTAGGTAGCATGGTAACAATAGACACAAAGATAAGGTTCTCTATGCCAGAGTTTCCTAACCAGTATGTGTCTGGCTTTTGCATAACTACAACTCTCAGCATGCCCGGACAGCCAAAGGCTGTCCGGGCATGCTGGGAGTTGTAGTTTTGCAACAGCTGTAGGCACACTGGTTGGGTAACACTGCTCTATCTGTGACCCGCACACCAGAAAATGTTGCGACTATATTCGGTATGCAATGAAATAAAATAAATAAATGTATAATATATGTGTAATTATCAACTCACTGACATTACCTATTTCACATTCCCACAAGATTAACTCCATATTGTTTGTATACGTACTCATTGTTTATTCAAGGAACCTTACACATGCCTTTAGCATTTATATCAATCCAGATTGATGGCAATAGAGTCAAATCAATAAAGAAAAATACAGAAAACTCAGTCATTCAGATAAAGGCATCATTTACAGCCCAGGGGAGAATGGCAGTGATTAAAAATAATGCGCTAGTGCATATAGGCAATAACGCAGAACATAATTCACTAAGACAAACTAGAGGGCTTCAGACATGAGTTAAACATACAGCATCCATCAGAATTTATGGTTCCCTTAAAAAGCCTCTGAGAAACATTGTCTTCCATCCTGCTAACAAGGGTTCTTCAAAACAAACCACAATTGGATCCGGCATATGAAGTTTAAAAAGTAAATTTAAAGTTTTCGTGCATTACAGAAAAAAAGTCACATAGGAGCCGTAACACCGACGGGTTTTTGATCCTAGGCATCCTTACCCATGGGCATGATTAGGAGTGCCTAGATGCCAGAAATGTGTCGGCGTTCTGGCTTCTATGCGATTTTTTTATGTAATCCAATCATGGTTTGTTTTGGAAGTCTACTGGTGTTTAGGATTTAGGACATGGGATCCACATAAGAGTCAGTGAAAATTGAGAGCGGGGTGAGCTGGACAAACACTTCACTTTGTTTGCTTACACAGATTGTTTATTTTTACGCCTCCACTTTAATAAAGTACATCCTATTTTAAAGGGGTACTCCCATGGAAAACTTTTTTTTTTTTTTAAATCAACTGGTGCCAGAAAGTTAAACAGATTTAGTAAGAGAAAATCCCCATAGCAAACATATGCTGTTCTAGACAGTTCCTAAAATGGACAAAGATGTCAGCAGAGAGCACTGTGGTCATAATGTCAGCAGAGAGCTCTGTGTTCCAAAAAGAAAACCATTTCCTCTGTAGTATTCAGCAGCTACTAAGTACTGGAAGGATTAAGATGTTTTAATAGAAGTAATTTACAAATCTGTTTAACTTTCTGGCACCAGTTGATTAAAAAAAAAAAAAGTTTTCCACGGGAGTACCCCTTTAAGCATAATTGAAGAGACAGTCCCTTATCATCAACTCCAATGCCATGTAGCTTTTGTGGGGAAAAAAGCTCCCCGGAACCCAGCTATATGGCCGACAAAAGCAAAGCTACAAAAAAAAATAAAAAAAATAGGACTGATGTTTTTAAATTTAAAGAGCTGAAGGGGTTTCTTAAAAATTAAAAATAGATTTTTTTTAAATAAATAGAGCCCCCCTTGCCCATGAGCTGTGTCTGCTAATGCAGCTTATGCCCTTTTTATGAAATGATAAATGCAGAGATCCTTCAGAATGCTATCTTTTAACATGTCCCTGTCATTTGACAAGATGCTTAACATGTCACATAGACATGTTAACATTTTGGTCGGTTGGAGTCTGAGTTTTCTGACGCCCGACCAATGTTAAGAACAAGTGGGGAGAAGCACGAGGCTTTGCGCTTCACTCCCCGGCTTACTGCAATTGTAGTCCGGCTGCAGAGTTTCATAGACTTATAATGGAGCCCCTTGGGATAAAGATTGCAGCAAGCTGGAAGTGAAGCACATAGCCGTATGCTTCTCCCTGCTCTTTCTACATGTCAAAGTTTTGCTAAATTTGAAAAGCTATGAATGTCTCTGATCTACTACAAGATGGATAATGTAAGGTCACTGTGCTCTGACCACTGAGACCCCTACTGACTCTAAGGGGGATCCTCATCTCTTCTCAACAAGACTAGCATTAGCCACGTATGCTGGTGTTCTAAACGACTTTATGGAAGTACATGAACAGCCAAGCTACCTGTTTTCCAACATAGAAGGGCCCCTTAAATGAGAACTTCCAATGTGGATGAATTTTTCATCTCTTGCAAGCAATTTGAATCTGACATCGGAAAATCCAGCAGTCCTGCTGCTTAACCAGACAACAAGTGCAACTTCAGAATCTCCTTTAGAAAGCTCCAATGTAGGGGAAGCTTTGGTCATCATACACTTGCCTTGGCAACAGTATTATCAATAATGAAAAGAAGACAGGGATTGCACTCACCATCCAGGCGGCTTTTATTAAAAGGTGTCAGGCATAGCAAGCTGGTGCAGTGGTAGAGGCGGGGAACGTAACCGGGACAGTCTGTTTCACGCTACTAAGGCGCTTCTTCCAGCCGGTTACACCAGCTGGAAGAAGCGCCTCAGTAGCGTGAAACAGACTGTCCCGGTTACGTTCCTGGCCTCCACCACTGCACCAGCTTGCTATGCCTGACACCTATTAATAAAAGCCGTCTGGATGGTGAGTGCAATCCCTGTCTTCTTTTCATTATTGTCTATGCACGCTATTGGATATATGCACCACCGCACCCAACGTTCATGAACCAGGAATTCCGAGCTACCCACATTATCCATTTGTTGCCGTACACCTTAGTCTTGCAGTGCCGGACCAGTGTTCTCTTCATTCATTGGCAACAGTATTACCTGTTCTCCCACTAATCACACTCATCTTTTTGTAGTAAACATGACTGCCAGATATACTGGTGGTACGTTTTAGGCATGCGTACTATCTCAACACTTTTTTCTGTACTGTTACTATAAGACATAGACATTTAGAGTTTGCCAGAGCAGGAGCCATTTCTGGTTAGCCCCCTCCGCTATAACACATAGACGACAACCCCTTTAATGTGTCCATTACATGTTGCTTAATATTGTTTCATTACCCGTACTGGAAAGAGAACAGTTTTTTTGCTGGATCACACCACAGAGCTGTCTCCAGTTCATTTTTCCAGCTCATATATAGATGCATTCCCACAACGATTGTGTCATACGGCTGCCAGATCTGGCGGGGAAATTTAAAAACTGTCCACTGCCGTATCCCTGCCAAACCTGCGCCGCATCACATTAAATTAAATGAGCCAAACTGAGTCAGATAGTGACTCCCATTGGCTCATTTTTAAACTGTATCAGTTTTATTGCTGGACTTAAAACCATGGCAGACCACAGTTTTTAGTCTGGCATGAATACCGTCACTATCTGACTCAATTTGGCTCATTTAAATGAAAGAGATGTGGCGCGGGTCTGGCGGGGATATGGCAGTGGCTGTTTTAAAAATTGCTCCACTGGATCCGGCAGCCATATGCCCAAATCATAGTGGGAATGTAGCTAAATAGTTAGGATTCACTTGTAGTGAGAAATCATTGTACTAGTCCTTAAAGGGGTACTCCGCCCCTAGACATCTTATCCCCTATCCAAAGGATAGGGGATAAGATGTCAGATCGCCACGGTCCCGCTGCTGGGGAGCCCTGGGATCCCCGCTGCGGCACCCCGCTCTCATTACAGCACAGAGCGAGTTCACTCTATGCGTAATGACGGGCGATACAGGGGACGGAGCAGCGTGACGTCATGGCTCTGCCCCTCGTGACATCACGGCCCGTCCCCTTAATGCAAGTCTATAGGAGGGGGCGTGACGACCGCCACGCCCCCTCCCATAGACTTGGATTGAAAGGGGCGGGCCGTGACGTCACAAGGGGCAGAGCCGTGACGTAACGATGCTCCGTCCCCTGTATCGCCCGTCATTACGTGCAGAGCGAACTCGCTCTGTGCAGCAAGGATAGCGGGGTGCCGCAGCGGGATCCCAGGGCTCCCCAGCAGCGGGACTGCGGCGATCTGACATCTTATCCCCTATCCTTTGGATAGGGGATAAGATGTCTAGGGGCGGAGTATCCCTTTAAAAAAAAAATTGAACAATAAAAAAAAAAAAGTGTAATCATAGGAAGATAAGCGTAGCGACTCACCCCTTTGTAGAAAGTTGTCAACTGCAGATATGTAGCTCCGGTAGCCTCCGATGACCCAATCAAGGTAAAAGCCGGGAGGCAGAAGATGTTACGGCAGAATCAGGCGTGACGAAGCACCAAACGGTGCGATACAGCTGTTGCCCGACGCCTGATTCTGCCGTAACATCTTCTGCCTCCCCGCTTTTACCTTGATTGGGTCATTGGATGCTACGCTAATCTTCCTGTGATTACATTTTCTTTGCTTACCTCTATAGCGTTTAGCACCACCCGTAGAAACCCAGACCGTTGGAACACCTATTGCTATTTTACTGAATTACCATTGTTTTATTAAGTGTCAGTTCCGGATTTCCCTCTCCTCTGTGGTTATTAAAAAAAAAGAATGTTGAATAAATAATTCAATATGTGGAATTTTTTTTCTCTAATTTCAACATTTTACTGTAATGAAATACATTAGAGTGACTCCTCAGTTTTTCTGTACAGCTATATCTATGGGATAATGTAATACATAATGTCAGGGCAGCTTTTTCTCGCATATCTGAGATGTTTTTCTCCAGTCCAAATACCTCCTTCCATCTGTTTTTGGACAAAACATTATAATGTCTGGTTTTCTTAATGCTTCGAAAATAAAAAAATATGTGTAATGTGTCTATTAAATACATGTAAATAGCCTTCCGTCCTTTCCAAAACATCACACGCCCTGCAAAATGAAGTCGCTTGCCGCAGTCATATGGTCAGCAGGTGAGGGAGCAGTGTACACAAACAATAAAAGGGTATTTAGGAAACAAAGTAAGATTATAATAAGAAGAAAGGCTAAATAAAGCACAATGTAAACAAACTAACAAAACAATGGAAATAGATCAAGACTGTGATAACAAGGTTGCAATAAATTTTGCTTACAACGTAGGTAAAATTACAACACCATTTGGGCCAACAGTGAACAATAGTTGTATCATTACATAAATTGGTACATATGGTCAGTGATAATGTTCCAAAAAAAAAATAAAGGGGTACTCCGGTGAAAAACTCATTTTTTTAATCAATTGGCGCCAGAACGTTTAAAAATCTTAACCCTATTTAAAAAAAATCTTAACCCTTCCAGTACTTATCAGCTGCTGTATGCTCCACAGGAAGTTCTTTTCTTTTAAAATGTAATTTCTGTCTGACCACAGTGCTCTCTGCTGACACCTCTGTCTATCTCTGGAACTGTCAAGAATAGGAGAAAATCCCCATAGCAAGCCTCTCCTACTCTTGACAGTTCCTGAGACAGACAGAGGTGTCAGCAGAGAGCACTGTGGTCAGACAGAAAAGTAATTTAAAAAGAAAAGAACGTCCTCAGTATACAACAGCTGATAAGTACTGGAAGGATTAAGGTTTTTTAAATAGAAGTAATTTACAAATCTGTTTAACATTCTGGCACCAGTTGATTAAAAAAAAGGTTTTACTATAGTTTTTAGAGTACCCCTTTAACTTGTGAAAAAAATACTTTCTCATTTGCCAGCTGTTCACACTACATTCATATTCCTCTTCTTTTTGCCACTAAGGTGATGATTTTTTTTAATGCCCATACAAAAATGTATGCAAATAAATAAACAAAATAAGAAAATTGAAAGGGCTTAATCAACTGGCTCCAGAAAGTTAAACAGATTTGTAAATTACTTATATTAAAAATTCTTATCCTTCCAGTAGTTATCAGTTGCTAAAGTTGAGTTGTTCTTTTCTGTCTGACAACAGTGCTCTCTGCTGACACCTTTGCTTGTCTCAGGAACTGTCCAGAGTAGGAGCAAATCCCCATAGCAAACCTCTAATGCTTCGGACAGTTCCTGAGAGAAGCAGAGGTGTCAGCAGAGAGCACTGTTGTCAGACAGAAAATAACTCAACTTCAGCAGCTGATAACTACTGGAAGGATTAAGATTTTTTTGCCAGAAGTAATTTACAAATCTGTTTAACTTTCTGGAGCCAGTTGATATATAAAAAAAAAGGTTTTTTTTTCCTGGATAACCCCTTTAAAAGAGAAACATTATGGACAAGTGGTTGAAATGAAACAATATTCCATCACCTCCTAGACTAGTGGTGTACTGAGAAGACAGATAATACACCTTCAAAGGGCCAGATTGGACCACTATAGAATCCTCTGATCCCCTGACTAAGAATAAAGTAATAGAAAACAAAAATACTGTATACTAAACAAATAATAAAATGCTTTTGTTTCCTGCTTCTTAGTCAACACACCTATTGTGTCACTGTGCCGCCTTTAATAGATACCATGCAATTCTGAGTCCTTAGGGAGAAAACCACTATAATAAAAACGTTATTATTATTTTTGCCATCACTCATTATATTATGTAACTTTGCAATAGCATAAAATTATACAGTTCACACTGTGCACTGCTGTGAATATTTATAGGTGAACGGGGGGAAAGAGACTTCGAACAGCAAAATTAATCCTGTATTGTGTACAGAGATATCATCTGAAATTGTTCCTACTAATATTTGGTAGGATTTCAAAGAGTTTGGAGGATGAGCGCCATTGGCCTTTCCAAACTGCAGGAAGGGAACCTAGCGTATGTCCAATGTCCTTATTTACATAGGTTACCTGGGCTTAGTCTACCATTAATATCAGCCTGCTAGTATGTATTTAATTGATCATGGAGTGACAGGATATGGTGATATCTACTTCTTTTATTCTAGAAGCACAGCATAGATAATGGCAGCAACTCTGACATGCCGTCCCTTTACAAGTTATTTTCTGTAACACCTACACTAGGAGGATAATGTTTTTATATCATCTACCATGCTTGGATTTTCCTTAAAGGGTTACTCCACCCCTAGACATCTTATCCCATATCCAAAGGACCCCTGGGATCTCGGCGCTCCGTGCCGGAAGACTGGTGATGCGGGGCAGAGGCCCGTGACGTCACGGTCACGCCTCGCTTGTGATGTCACGGCCACGCCCCCTCAATGCAAGTCTATGGGAAGGGGCGTGATGGCTGAACGCCGGGTGCAGCAGGGAGATTGCGGGGGTTCCAGCGGTGGGACCCCACGATCAGACATCTTATCCCCTATCTACAGGTGATTCCCATGGTCTCCGCTCACTACCATACCGCAATTTACCACAACCTGAAACTACTCCTAACCTTGGAAAGAGGAAAACATTTTACACAACTTTAATATTCATTTCTTTTCACAGCCTTCCACCACTTTAGGAGCACAAAATTGTCATCCCCAGCTATTGGCGTAGACCTGTGGACAGGGGTCAAGTCCTGGAAAAAAAAGTGTGGGAACTCACCCAAGATTTCTAATACACCCCCCCCCCCCAGTTTGCGCAAAATAAAAAACTAATGAAAATGTCCAAGCTAAAACTTGACATCATGCACAGTTCCAGGATTCTTACAGGCCATAGGCATACAGCTGCCTCCGGAGTATAAGAGTGAAACACTGTAACAAACGTCCTCATGTAATCTCCTTACTACTGTGGTGACACACTGTAACAAACCTTCTCCTCATGTAATCTCCTTACTACTGGGGTGACACACTGTAACAAACCTTCTCCTCATGTAATCTCCTTACTACTGGGGTGACACACTGTAACAAACCTCCTCCTCATGTAATCTCCTTACTACTGGGGTGACACACTGCAACAAACCTCCTCCTCATGTAATCTCCTTACTACTGGGGTGACACACTGTAACAAATCTCCTCATGTAATCTCCTTACTACTGTGGTGACACACTGTAACAAACCTCCTCCTCATGTAATCTCCTTACTACTGGGGTGACACACTGTAACAAACCTCCTCCTCATGTAATCTCCTTACTACTGTGGTGACACACTGTAACAAACCTCCTCCTCATGTAATCTCCTTACTACTGGGGTGACAAACTGTAACAAATCTCCTTACATGTAATTACCTTACTGGGGTGACATGTGACCTCTCCTCCACCTCAGCCCCGCCTCCTCCACAGCACCACACAGGTCCTTCAACCACGATCTTTCCTCTCCTCCACAGCTAAGCTCCGCCCCCAACATGTGATGGTGACGTCATCACAGGTCCCATATCTCCAGCATCTAGCAGTCTGGGCCGGGGGAGGAGACGGAGGGAGGGTAAGAATAATCCAGAGGTCGGTCCTGCGGGACTAATGTAACTGGGACGGCGTTCCTCCTCTGGAAAAAGCAAAGGAATACCGTTCCTGTGCGTTCCTGCAGGACTCGAGCCCTGCCTGTGGAATACCCACACCTCAGATAGTACTGATGGGGACCCAACAGGAAGTATACATTCTTACTATGGCATAAAGAGCTTGTTTGGTCTAATGCTGCTATATCCCTGACATGACTATCCTTACACTGTGTGATCCCACCTGAGCAACACTACACAGGAAGAAGAAGCTACTCACTAGAAGCGATGGCCTCCCAGCACTTCCAGACACAAATATGTGTAAAACACAAATGTTTATTTCTTCCTTATTAAAAACATCAAAGTGGCAAAAATTGATAAGAGCAAAGACCGACGTGTTTCGGCTCTGCAGCCGTTTTCAAGGACCTTGAAAAAGGCTACATAGCCGAAACACGTCGGTCTTTGTTCTTTGCCATGCCAGGAATCATGGCATGGAGAGGTGAGTGGACTTCTTTCTTTTTTTCCTAAAAACTACACAGGTTGTACCGGCTCAGCCAATCAGAAGCTGAAGTAGGTCAACACTAAGGACTGTTCTTGGCTTAATGGGCTTTTCCTGTGTGTTGAGATGCAACACTGCTCAGCTGGTACCTGCACTGTTGGGACAGATATGGTGGAAGATTGGAAGCAGGTAAGTATACCTATTTTTGTCTTCACTTGTATGCCTGCCTAAGCCAATACACAATAATTGGGAGGAGGGGGGGGGGGGGGGGAGCAAAGCAAAACTACCTAGACCATGGTCAATAGTTTATCTTTTCTTCCAATCCCTCTGGTTATGCTGCACCTCTTCAGGCTCTGCACTAGGTATTACAGTGCATCGTTTTTTGCTGTGGTCTAACTTGAAAGGCACTGATGTCCTCCTTGCAAGATGTTCTACAACAGTCACCCTCCAGCACAGATCTCTGACTGACATGTGTAAAATAAGGAGCCTTCACAATTAAGATATACAAAAAGGTGGATAAAATAAACTCACTTGCTCCAATAAATACTCAGATCTATGAAGCACATGTGTATTGTAGGACATGGTCTAAAGCCTAATCCAATTGGCCATCCGCCTTTGTAGCCAAACAGTGTAAATCCTGTAGAGTCATTACCATGCATAGAATCCACCAGTAAAATATAACATTTACCTTTTCCTATACTTTGTTTATTCAAAGAAGAAATTTTAGTTTACCTTAAGCAACACCCTTAAGAAACACCCTAGACATGGAAGACAAATTACAACCACCATGTTATTTACATGAACAGGGATCGGCTTACATCTCCATGAATTACAAGTGAAGAGAGTCCATTGCTGCTCAAAGGAATTTCAAAAGCATTTTTTGATGTCTGTATACTCCAGACGGTAAAGAGAAGCTGTGCCAGGTAAAGTACACGGGGACTAAAATTCTATATACCTCAGTTGCCTTTAATATCTATACTCACTTTTAAAAACATATTAAAAGATTTAGGTTGAGCAAGAAATTATAGATACTATGTAACCAATAACTGTCATGTTCAGCTGACTTTAAAGGGGTACTCCACTGGCCAGCGTGAAACTAAATGTTCTGAACGCTGTTGCAGGGGTTGGCCACGCCCCCTCGTGACATCACAGCCATGCCCCTGTATGTAAGTCTATGGGTGGGGGCGTGAACCTCCCATAGACTTGCATTGAGGGGGCATGGCCGAGCTGTTACGAGGGGGCATGGTCGACCCCCGCAGCGCAAAAACAGCGATCGGAAGATTTAGTTCCACACTGGCCAGTGGAGTACCCCTTTTATCTAAGGTGTATGGGCACCATATGTTAAAGGTATATTAGAAGGGGGGCAAGATAATGGATAGGCAATTTTGAGAGATGGATTTAGAATGGTTTCCATGATTCCCCAATATTCTGTAGGAAGATGTTTATTGTGTATTGTGTGGCCACCAAGTGGTTGTGATGTAGTTTACAGCCTGTAAAGAGTTTTGCTGGTATGTTCTAATATTGTATTGAATTTGTATAGGGAGATACTGGAGTCCTTAACAAAATTCATGCAAAGATCAAGAAGGACAAACCTGCCCATGAATATGAATGAGACTGCCTGAGCGAGCGCTTGAGGGGGGGTGCTTGCCTTCTTGCCAAATCTAAAAGACAGTCGTGAAAGTTCTAAATGACAGACGAGCTTTGAGCTGGGGTAGATTTAAGCCATAACTTATTCCAATTCCTAGAGTTAATAATAGTATATCTGCCAGACCTGTGCAGCCCTGTCCCCTAATGTCAAGCTCAACAAAAGGGTGAAGAATGGGGAAAAGTCCTACATATCAAGGCTTCCACACAAATGTGTGACCTGGTTACATCAATAAACAGGTGTACAAGGTTTCCAGTGAAAATATCTTTTAAAGGGGAAGTATGGGATCGTGGGGGTCCGACAGCTGGGACTCCTCCATGATCTCCAGAACAAGGCCCCAATTCTCATTCATTTGTGAGTGAGTGCTGTACTGGGGTATCTTCAGTGCTCCCATAGAAGTCATTGGAGCACATGAGTCTGCAGCATAGGATTTCTCTAAGAGCCAGGGCCCCATTCTGGAGGTTGCAAGGGTCCTCCCCGCAATTCGATTCTGTAGAAAGATATCATTCAGTGGACAGCACCTTGAAAACATTCCCCCCATTGTTCTAAACTTAGTAACCCAACATACTGTACAGACAATGGTAACTAACTAAAGGGGCCAGGACACTTTGGGAAATATGCTATATACTATACACCCCCTTGTTTATATTAAATTGTAAAAGAGAAGCATGTTCCTGGATCTGGACCCAATGGATCAAAATATCCTGATCCCTGACCCCATTAATATCACTTGTGTAATACTAAGGAAACCCTGACACCTCCAAGACCTATTTTGGGTTCTGGGCCAGGAGTTTTTTGTCATGTTTGTTCCCAATTTTTTTTTTTAAATGATATATTAGTCAGGGAAAACCAATTTTTTGCAGGACACCGCTATCTAATGGTTTATCTTTAGGGCAGTTCTCTAATCCTCTCATTGTGACATGTAAAGCCGCATTCACTGACTGATTAAATTCAATGATGAGATAGCTTTGTGTGTCCCATTATACAGTAGACTTCAGGAGGATTCTACATTTACTTCTCTTCAAATATGATTTTTTATGAAAATCAGCAGTTTCCAATATTACAAAATCTGCCCTTTTTACCATTTCGCAATATAGTTTGTTTCGAGTTCCTTAAAAGTTTCAGACAGACTAGAGTGAAACTGCAAATGTGCATAGTTACATTGTGCATAGTGATTAATTTTGGAATTTTAAAGTGTCCAGCCCAGAAAAGACTATTAGGTTCTATGCACCTTACAGAATTTACAACCAAAGAAATTCCGAGGGCAGCCGGCATTGAGTCAGTCGGTGCTAGTACCAGTCAACACTGCTGGTCACCATAGGCAGCAATGCATTCCATTCATAATCCCCCACCCCCAAAGCCCCCCCCCCCCAAGCCAGGTACCATTAGAGGAAGACTCCAATCCTCTAGTTGTACTGTAGCAGGTGGACTCTCAAGTGAGGTATTGTAGAAATTTGCCAAGCAATTCTTTAGCAGATGGTTTAGTCGGTTAGTTTTATTTTGGCCAATAAAGTGCATACAACACATTTCAGGGTCTTATCCCTCTTCATCAGAACATTATTGAATTTATTTTAATTTTATTTATGCACTTAAATTAATAAAATTAAACTACCCAGCTAATTAATTTGATAAATAAGTGTGGTATGGCGATTTCAGAGACTTTCATGGCAGTGCTGGTCCAAAGCCTTTTCTTTTACTTGCTTTTAAGTGCATGTTATAAAAGATACCTATAAGGGGTTTCAAAAGCGGGCGCTGACTGACGGCGCCATTAGTACAGCTCCTCCAGCCAAAGTTTAGGGGGACAGTACTGCAAATTTGCTTAACAATCAATATAGCAAGCTGGATCGGGAAACCTGACAAAACCATATCTGTCAGCGTCTCACAGTACTGAGAAGATTCGGAGCAGAAAAAAATTAACCTATTGTTAACCTTTTGTACATAGGATTTCATACACAGAGAAACCTCTGCAAAAGACCACTTCTTTGAGAAGATCCCCCCCCCCTTATCCTGACCATGTGATGGTTCTTCATCCCCCTATACATTATATATAATGATTGTGACCAAAACATCCCACTTTTATTACAATTATGAGTAGTCTTCACTATATATACATTTGATCTACTTTTTAGTAAACAATTGCATTAAATGCAGTCTTTCCATCTTGCTCTCTTTCTTTTCTTTTTGTTATACGCAGTAAGAAAAATAAGCAATGAAACTCCAAGTGCAAAGAATTATCAATGATAAATGGTCACTATGGAAACTGTAAAACGGCATCAGCTCCATTCACTCTCAATCCAGACACCATTCATGAGCGCACAGAACAATGGATAATACACAGCACACTGCCTGCCCACATACAAAATGTCTATGACACATATAATGACATGTAACATATCTATAAGCTACAAAAAACAACCTGTGCATGTGCGTATACGAACGCATCACGATAGTATGACTATAATCTCCAACAATGACATAATCCGTACTATAAACTCCAGCTGTAGTGAGTGATGCTTGTGTTTGGCAGATTACATAAAATCTGCTAAAGCCTCCGCATTGCAGGTAGTTCCAGTTCAACCTGGATTTACCTTCAGGTCCGGGAGAATATTAGCGTGGCGGAATAAAAGAAAACAAAAACAAACAGTCTAAAGAATTTTTTATTTTTTTTAAACGGAGCAGTACAAGACAAAATAAAGGTTCATACTAATGGTATCAGTTCTTTACCATATCAAAGATCCCGGCAGTAGACATTGAATGGGTTATGTGATGTTGTAGGGTGTACAGCTTGTTACCATCACAGTACACTTATCAGATTGATGTCTTGTAATAATACATGATCAGGCAGGGATGTATTTTTCATTAGGCCATCAAGGCCCAGGCCTAGGGCAGCACTTTATAGGGGGCGGCGCCGCAGTGGCTGAATGGGCCCCAGACATGGGAGAAAAGATATGTTCTGCTGCAGATCAGGTCAACTTCTCATCCTCATTCCATTCAGAGACTGAAAGCACTGATCTGGAAAGTTTTTCAATAGACAATTGAGAAAAGTACTTGCTGAAACCACATAGCCCCTTTATGTAAGCATAAAGATTAAAAAGGGGAAAATACAGGGAATCAATTGACCCCATTAAAAGATTTAGGATTTTATCTGATTGGGCACCTGAATGTATCTCATACAGCCTATTATTTAATGATAAGGCATTAAACAGGCATTGCAGGGTGTTTGTATTTAGTTTAAGTCACCTTGCATGTGGTTATATGAGAAACAAAGCCGCCTAGTATGCTGTAGCCCCCAAGGTATATTTTTATTGTCTATGGCAGTGTTTTCATACCAGAGTGCCTCCAGCTGTTGCAAAACTACAACTCCCAGCATGCCCAAACAGCCATTGGCTGTGCAGGGAGTTGCAGGGAGTTGTAGTTTTGCAACAGCTGGAGGCATACTGGTTGAGAAATACTGGTCTAGGGTATAAAGGCCCCCATACACTTTAGTCAAAAGTCGTCTGAACCCACTGACTGACAGATGATGTATGGGGAGAGAAGCATCAGACATGTTGGATTTAAGCTGAGCCAGAGCTGTCTGGCAGTGGCCTACCCCTCCTTTCTCCTTTGAGAACACATGAGCATTCTGCTGTGCCAAACGTTTCTGTGTAGGAGGAAATCTGTAGTTTTAGCCAAATGAATGTGCAGCTGGTGGCTATTGAAGGTGTGTGGTCACCTTTAAGGGGTATTACCATCTCAACTAACATAGTTAAACTTGTAGGGCATGTCAAGATAAATATTTTTGCAAATACAGTCCTATATCGCTCCATGCACTAGATGACAGGGGGTGCTGCAGGAGAGATGCCGGGGGTCCCCACCGGCTGGTCCACCGCGATCAGACATCTTATCCCGATCCTTTGGATAGGGGATAAGATGTCTAGGGGCGGAGTACCCCTTTAATGAACCACCAGCTTCCATATGATATCCCGGCATGTGACAGAAGGTGCACTGCAGTACAATATGTGGAAAGGATTATATTCACTTTATATATCAAATCCAAGTGTTCTCCTAAGCCCAAATGACAATTTCCTCTACGTGGCGTGTGGTTCTACCATAATCATTAATAGAGAGACAGCTGTCGTGGTGTATTGTGATTTCTCAGTGAGCAGCTGCATTGGACGTCAGTGTACATTCCCTTGATATGCTATGTCCACAAGTAGGTAGGCAATCTGCCTGCGGCAATGACTGCTTGTCTGCTGGGAAAGTTGAAATTTGACACAATTTTTGTTAACAATTTTCTTCACAATGAGATTACTTGTAATTATCTAATCTTCAGGTTCTTCATTTTTCTTTAATTGTCTCCCTTGGGATTTCCAAAACTGTATTATGTTGGAGTTACAGTATATGATTATTTATTTATTAGGGTGTTGCATATTTTGTCCAAAAATACAAGGTTTACAAGTGCAAAGGGCCTTAACAAGGGCGATCAGACCCAGTGATCGCTTATTTGTCTGCTGGGATTCTGCAGTCCTATAAATCCCTGCTGGCCAGCTGCACATCTCCTATAAACAGGGGACCAGTGGTTGTCACTGAGGTAAGTGAAGGGTTCACGAGTGATCACTGATCATACATGCGGCTCTGGCTGCAAATTCATTGAGCTCATTAATACATTGCCGATCAGTTAATCAGTTCTTGAATCGGGCATTGGTATAACTTATAAGGGCAGATGATACATAAATAATGGGCAGACATTAGTTAAGAAGTAGAGTAAGGGAAATAGAGCTATATCTTACTTCAGGTACATTTGTAAAGAAACTTAGGCTTCTTTCACACCGCCGTTAGGACACGGTAGTGTGACGGCCGTCAGGGGAGCCGGGGAGAATAGCAAAAGAAAAATTACTGCATGTGCTGTCTTTTTCTCCTGCTACCCCCGCTACAAAATAACAGCGCCCGACAGACTCCATTACAGTAAATGGGATTGTCACGATGCCGGCTGGCAGGAGGTGGATCCTCTGTGCCAGAGAGGGATTGGCGTGGACCGTGCCAGTGGACCGGTTCTAAGTCACTACTGGTATTCACCAGAGCCCGCCGCAAAGCGGGATGGTCTTGCTGCGGCGGTAGTGACCAGGTCGTATCCACTAGCAACGGCTCAACCTCTCTGACTGCTGAAGATAGGCGCGGTACAAGGGAGTAGACAGAAGCAAGGTCGGACGTAGCAGAAGGTCGGGGCAGGCAGCAAGGATCGTAGTCAGGGGCAACGGCAGGAGGTCTGGAACACAGGCTAGGAACACACAAGGGAACGCTTTCACTGGCACAATGGCAACAAGATCCGGCGAGGGAGTGCAGGGGAAGTGAGGTATACATAGGGAGTGCACAGGTGAACACACTGATTAGAACCACTGCGCCAATCAGCGGCGCAGTGGCCCTTTAAATCGCAGAGACCCGGCGCGCGCGCGCCCTAGGGAGCGGGGCCGCGCGCGCCGGGACAGGACCGACGGAGAGCGAGTCAGGTACGGGAGCCGGGGTGCGCATCGCGAGCGGGCGCCACCCGCATCGCGAATCGCATCTCGGCTGGAGGCGGTATCGCAGCGCACCCGGTCAGTGGATCTGACCGGGGCGCTGCGGGAGCGAGAGTGTAGCGAGCGCTCCGGGGAGGAGCGGGAACCCGGAGCGCTCGGCATAACAGTACCCTCCCCCTTGGGTCTCCCCCTCTTCTTGGAGCCTGAGAACCTGAGGACCAGATTTTTATCTAGGATATTGTCCTCAGGTTCCCAGGATCTCTCTTCAGGACCACAGCCCTCCCAGTCAACCAAAAAGAAGGTTTTTCCTCTGACCTTTTTGGAGGCCAGAATCTCCTTTACGGGAAAGATGTCTGAAGAACCGGAGACAGGAGTGGGAGAGATAAGTTTAGGAGAGAAACGGTTGATGATGAGTGGTTTAAGAAGAGAAACGTGAAAGGCATTAGGAATACGAAGAGAAGGAGGGAGAAGAAGTTTATAAGAGACAGGATTAATCTGGCACAGAATTTTGAAAGGACCAAGATAGCGTGGTCCCAATTTGTAGCTGGGAACACGGAAGCGGACATATTTAGCGGAGAGCCATACCTTGTCTCCGGGAGAAAAAATGGGGGGAGCTCTTCTTTTCTTATCAGCAAACTTCTTCATGCGTGATGAAGCCTGTAAGAGAGAATTTTGGGTCTCTTTCCATATGGTGGAAAGATCACGAGATATTTCATCCACAGCGGGTACACCAGAGGGCAAGGGAGTAGGGAGGGGGGGAAGAGGGTGACGGCCGTACACCACGAAAAATGGGGATTTGGAAGAAGATTCAGAAACTCTGAAGTTATACGAGAATTCGGCCCATGGTAGAAGATCTGCCCAGTCATCCTGGCGGGAGGAAACAAAATGCCGTAAATAATCACCCAGGACCTGGTTAATTCTTTCTACTTGCCCATTGGATTGAGGATGATAAGCAGAAGAAAAGTTTAATTTAATCTTGAGTTGTTTACAGAGAGCCCTCCAGAATTTAGACACGAATTGGACGCCTCTATCCGAGACGATCTGCGTGGGCAACCCGTGAAGACGAAAAATGTGTACAAAAAATTGTTTTGCCAACTGAGGCGCAGAAGGAAGACCAGGAAGAGGGATGAAATGTGCCATCTTGGAGAATCGATCAACGACCACCCAAACAACAGTGTTGCCACGGGATGAGGGTAAGTCTGTAATAAAGTCCATACCAATCAGAGACCAAGGCTGTTCGGGAACAGGCAGAGGATGAAGAAGACCAGCGGGCTTCTGGCGAGGAGTCTTATCCCGGGCACAGACAGTGCAGGCTCGCACAAAATCCACAACATCCGTCTCCAGAGTCGGCCACCAATAGAAACGAGAGATGAGTTGCACGGATTTCTTGATGCCCGCATGACCTGCGAGATGGGAGGAGTGACCCCATTTGAGGATTCCGAGGCGTTGGCGTGGGGAGACGAAGGTCTTCCCTGGAGGAGTTTGCCTGATGGAGGCTGGAGAAGTGGAGATCAGGCAGTCAGGAGGAATGATGTGTTGCGGAGAGAGCTCTACTTCCGAGGCATCCGAGGAACGAGAGAGAGCATCGGCCCTAATGTTCTTATCGGCAGGCCGAAAGTGAATTTCAAAATTAAATCGGGCAAAGAACAGAGACCACCTGGCCTGGCGAGGATTCAGCCGTTGGGCAGACTGGAGATAGGAGAGGTTCTTGTGATCGGTGTAAATAATAACTGGAAATCTTGATCCCTCCAGCAGATGCCTCCATTCCTCAAGTGCTAATTTAATGGCTAGTAGCTCTCGATCCCCGATGGAGTAGTTCCTCTCCGCCGGAGAGAAGGTCTTAGAAAAAAAACCACAAGTAACAGCATGCCCGGAAGAATTTTTTTGTAGAAGGACCGCTCCAGCTCCTACTAAGGAGGCATCAACCTCCAATAGGAAGGGTTTAGATGGGTCAGGTCTGGAGAGCACGGGAGCTGAAGAAAAGGCAGACTTGAGCTGTTTAAAGGCGTCTTCCGCTTGAGGAGGCCATGACTTAGGATTGGCATTCTTTTTGGTTAAAGCCACGATAGGAGCCACAATGGTGGAAAAATGTGGAATAAATTGTCTGTAATAATTGGCGAACCCCAAAAAACTTTGGATAGCACGGAGTCCGGAGGGGCGTGGCCAATCTAAGACGGCAGAGAGTTTGTCTGGATCCATTTGTAGTCCCTGGCCAGAGACCAAGTATCCTAGGAAAGGAAGAGATTGACATTCAAACAGACATTTCTCCATTTTGGCATAAAGTTGATTGTCACGAAGTCTCTGAAGAACCATGCGGACATGCTGGCGGTGTTCTTCTAGGTTGGCAGAAAAAATCAGGATATCGTCCAGATACACAACAACACAGGAATATAAGAGATCACGAAAAATTTCATTAACAAAGTCTTGGAAGACGGCAGGGGCGTTGCACAGGCCAAAGGGCATGACCAGATACTCAAAGTGTCCATCTCTAGTGTTAAATGCCGTTTTCCATTCATCCCCCTCTCTGATGCGGATGAGATTATAAGCACCTCTTAAGTCCAGTTTGGTAAAGATGTGAGCACCTTGGAGGCGATCAAAGAGTTCAGAGATGAGAGGTAGAGGGTAGCGGTTCTTTGCCGTGATTTTATTAAGACCGCGGTAGTCAATGCAAGGACGTAGGGAGCCATCTTTTTTGGACACAAAGAAAAATCCGGCTCCGGCAGGAGAGGAGGATTTGCGGATAAAGCCCTTTTTTTAAATTTTCCTGGATGTACTCAGACATAGCAAGAGTCTCTGGGGCAGAGAGAGGATAAATTCTGCCCCGGGGTGGAGTAGTGCCCGGGAGGAGGTCAATAGGACAGTCATAAGGCCTGTGAGGAGGTAGAGTCTCAGCTTGTTTTTTGCAAAAAACATCCGCAAAGTCCATATAGGCCTTAGGGAGACCGGTTACAGGGGGAACCACAGGGTCACGGCAAGGAGTACTGGTAACCGGTTTAAGGCAGTCCTTGAAACAAGAGGGACCCCAACTCTTGATCTCCCCTGTGGACCAATCCAGGGTTGGGGAATGGTGTTGAAGCCAGGGTAGTCCAAGGAGAATTTCGGAAGTGCAATTGGAGAGGACCAAAAACTCACTTTTTCGTGGTGAGGTCCGATGCACATTAGGAGGGGTTCCGTGCGGTAACGCACGGCACAGTCCAATCTTTCATTGTTAACGCAATTGATGTAGAGAGGTCTGGCGAGACTGGTCACTGGGATGTTGAACCTGTTGATGAGAGAGGCCAGAATAAAGTTTCCTGCAGATCCGGAGTCCAAGAAGGCCTTAGTGGAGAAGGAGAAGGTAGAGGCAGATATCCGCACAGGCACAGTAAGACGTGGAGAAGCAGAGTTGACATCAAGGACTGTTTCACCTTTGTGCGGAGTCAGTGTACGTCTTTCCAGGCGGGGAGGACGGATAGGACAATCCTTCAGGAAGTGTTCGGTACCGGCACAGTACAGGCAAAGATTCTCCATGCGGCGTCGTGTCCTCTCTTGAGGTGTCAGGCGAGACCGGTCAACTTGCATAGCCTCCACGGCGGAAGGCACAGGAACGGATTGCAGAGGACCAGAGGAGAGAGGAGCCGGGGAGAAAAAACGCCTCGTGCGAACAAAGTCCATATCCTGGCGGAGCTCCTGACGCCTTTCGGAAAAACGCATGTCAATGCGAGTGGCTAGATGAATGAGTTCATGTAGGTTAGCAGGAATTTCTCGTGCGGCCAGAACATCTTTAATGTTGCTGGATAGGCCTTTTTTAAAGGTCGCGCAGAGGGCCTCATTATTCCAGGAAAGTTCTGAAGCAAGAGTACGGAATTGCACGGCGTACTCGCCAACGGAAGAATTACCCTGGACCAGGTTCAGCAGGGCAGTCTCAGCAGAAGAGGCTCGGGCAGGATCCTCAAAGACACTTCGAATTTCCGAGAAGGAGTGTACAGAGGCAGTGACGGGGTCATTGCGGTCCCAGAGCGGTGTGGCCCATGACAGAGCTTTTCCAGACAGAAGGCTGACTACGAAAGCCACCTTAGACCTTTCAGTAGGAAACTGGTCGGACATCATCTCCAAGTGCAGGGAACATTGTGAAAGAAAGCCACGGCAAAACTTAGAGTCCCCATCAAATTTATCCGGCAAGGATAGTCGTAGGCTTGAGGCGGCCACTCGCTGCGGAGGAGGTGCAGGAGCTGGCGGAGGAGATGATTGCTGAAGCTGTGGTAGTAGCTGCTGTAGCATCACGGTCAGTTGAGACAGCTCGTGGCCTTGTTGCGCTATCTGTTGTGAGTGCTGGGCGACCACCGTGGTGAGGTCAGCGACATCTGGCAGAGGTACTTCAGCGGGATCCATGGCCGGATCTACTGTCACGATGCCGGCTGGCAGGAGGTGGATCCTCTGTGCCAGAGAGGGATTGGCGTGGACCGTGCCAGTGGACCGGTTCTAAGTCACTACTGGTATTCACCAGAGCCCGCCGCAAAGCGGGATGGTCTTGCTGCGGCGGTAGTGACCAGGTCGTATCCACTAGCAACGGCTCAACCTCTCTGACTGCTGAAGATAGGCGCGGTACAAGGGAGTAGACAGAAGCAAGGTCGGACGTAGCAGAAGGTCGGGGCAGGCAGCAAGGATCGTAGTCAGGGGCAACGGCAGGAGGTCTGGAACACAGGCTAGGAACACACAAGGGAACGCTTTCACTGGCACAATGGCAACAAGATCCGGCGAGGGAGTGCAGGGGAAGTGAGGTATACATAGGGAGTGCACAGGTGAACACACTGATTAGAACCACTGCGCCAATCAGCGGCGCAGTGGCCCTTTAAATCGCAGAGACCCGGCGCGCGCGCGCCCTAGGGAGCGGGGCCGCGCGCGCCGGGACAGGACCGACGGAGAGCGAGTCAGGTACGGGAGCCGGGGTGCGCATCGCGAGCGGGCGCCACCCGCATCGCGAATCGCATCCCGGCTGGAGGCGGTATCGCAGCGCACCCGGTCAGTGGATCTGACCGGGGCGCTGCGGGAGCGAGAGTGTAGCGAGCGCTCCGGGGAGGAGCGGGAACCCGGAGCGCTCGACATAACAGGGATCCATCGGGACCCGTTATTGCCCGTTGTGCCCCGTCCCGATAATATGGCCGTTAAAGGCTGGGAAAAAAAAGAGCATAACGGCTGTTTAGGACCTGGGCACGATGCCGTGTGAAAGTAGCCTTTGTTAAAGGGGATGTCCAGTTTTGATGATCAAACCACTGTGACTCCTTCCAAATAGTAGTACAATTGTTCAGTCGTTAACTATAATAGGCTGAACATGCTATCTCTGTAAAGGCCCAAGCAGATCTGAGAGGACTCAGTGGCAAGGTATTTTCTTAGAAATGCTGACATTGTGTTCTTACAACTGGTGGGGAGACAATAGATGGAGCCTGTTAATCCTAGTGATGACTTCTTAAAATTTTAACTCCACTCAACATCTGAAAATTCAAGAGAATTACAATCACTGGTAGAGAGTTACAGAGACTTAGGGGAGACATCGCTATGGTCGGTGATTGCCTGAGCTGGCCTACACTGCTGAGACTGATACGTCTTGGAAGGTGGAAGCAGGAGCACTCAGCGGGGAGGGATAGGCCCTGTTTGGAAGATGGGGGGCAGGGAACCAAGTGGTTAAACCTCCAACGATCAGACACCTATCCCCTATACTAATCCTTTTAACAGCATTTATAAGAGTCAAAAATGTATTTACATTAAAAGCCAACAGAAAAAGACACTAGTACACCATCTTAGGGCACTTTTGGTCTGAAAAGAAGCAGCAAACAAGCACTGACCTCGCTGATCGGTGCATATCTGCTGAGCCATCACAAGGCTCTAACAATCATGCAGCCATTTAAATACATCACTATCCGCCACACATACCTGTTTGCGATGTGTGGCCGAAAACAATGATTTTACTTGTCTCACAGTGTAAGTTTTGGAATCATTTTGACAGTATGACTGAAAATGAGTGGAGTGGCTGGGCACATGTTTGAGCGCTGCTCTATTCAAGCTCTTCCTAGGCATGGTCTCGCGGCCACGGAATATGAAGGTGATAATTGCTTCTAACTGTGATAAGATGAAGAGCAGAAGCAGCATATACTTTATTGTGTGATAGCGCTTGTCGTCCTTTGTTATGTAAATAATAAAACGTCCCACTTATGTAATGTTAAGTGTCAGTTTAGCGTTCCCTTCTGTTCTCTCTCATAAGTATTCATAATGAATGAGGCGCCTCTCTTGTAACAAAATAATTTGTACAATGTATGTGCAGTAGAACTTCTACAAAATAAAAACTGACGTTCAATCAGATTAAAAGCAGCTTGAGGAAAGATGATCCCCAGCTTCACGTTGGTGCCAAATTGTTGCCTTCCCTGTCAGTAGATCTTATTACTTCATTAGAACTATGCTAGGTGATCATTGAGTGACTGACCAACTAAGACCTTGATGTATCCTTCAGCCACACACAATTCTCCCTCTTCTGTACTAGTACGAGTACAGAAGCCACATGCTAGCAGTAAACCATATCTAAGATGTTAGAACCTTATCACAGTTTGGGTGACCTGTCTACATATTGTATGATTACCGTATTTTTCAACGTATAAGACACACTTCTTCTTCTTCTTTTTTGGGGGGGGGGGGGGGGAAAGTTGGTGCGTCTTTTACGGCAAAAATACACATTAAAACCCTGTCCTATCGGGTCGATCCCTGCGGCCATCAACAGCCGGGACCCGCGTCTAATACAGGACATCACCGATCACGGTGATCCCCTGTATTAACCCTTCAGACGCGGCGATCAAAGCTAACCGCCGCGTCTGAAACGAAAGTGACACTAATCCGGCTGCTCAGTCGGGCTGTTCGGGACCGATTTCACCCGAACAGCTTACAGGACACCAGGAGGGACCTTACCTGCCTCCTCGGTGTCTGCTCGGTGCCGGGATCCCCTACATGGCCAGCGCTCATCACGTCGTCGCGCACACGGTCCCATCATCCAATAGGAGCGGCGTGCTTAGCGACGTGATGGCGGCGATGGTGAACGAGGATACCGGGCTGCAGAGACGTTCCGGAGCGACGGGGACACCCTGGGGACGCGGCGACAGTGATGGAGGGCGACATCCAGGGCAGCGGCGACGAGTGGTGACGGGTCCGGAGCTGCGGGGACACGTGAGTAGTCAAGTTAGAGCATGAGGGAACCTTTTAAAACTCAACTTTTATTATGTTACTTTATAAAAATGTTAGGAATTGCACGATATAATAATTAGTGAAGAAAAACCGCCAGAGTTCTTGATATAGTCATTTGTTATGCACCATATATCTCTTGTCTCCTTTTATGTGCGTTTATTAATCATAAATGGATGTGCCAATGTGCATTATAATTTATCCAAGTATTCCTGAAATTGAATATGGATATGAAAATGTCACCATAAGCTTAGGGTGTGCTACTATTTCTGGTCACAACTGGCCTTGATGGCCGCCATCAGAGCCACACGCACCTAATGGATTGACAATCAGCTCGTACAAGTCCCTGAAGAATCCTAAATGGAGGAAACACGTAGGACGGCAGCGTACCATGTGAACACGACCAGGACTACTAAACACAAGCACCTTAATTTGGAAAGCTAAGTGCAAAATGTGCAATATAATGTGGAATATGTGCAATACATGAATCTGTGCAATAGAGGAAGTGCAATATATGTCTAAAGTGCAATAATACAAGTGCAATATCAAAAGTGCAATATATATATATATTATTTTTGGCTTATCTATATGGAATATGAATGAATTGAAATATAGAATGGACTTTATATGCTGAGCGGACTATGAGAAATACGAACAGAAACATTGTTTGAATAACGCATGTAAAAAGTCAGCAGTAGTATAAGGCAGGCATAGCACTATTGCACATAATATGCGGGACTATATGCAATAACTATCTGGACATACAAGGCCAGTTGTGACCAGAAATAGTAGCACACCCTAAGCTTATGGTGAAATTTTTTCTAAAAAATATATGGACACCCATATCCAATTTGAGGAATACTTGGATAAATTATAATGCACATTGATTTATGATTAATAAACGCACATAAAAGGAGACAAGAGATATATGGTGCATAACAAAAGACTATATCGAGAACTCATTATTATATCGTGCAATTTCTAACATTTTTATAAAGTAACATAATAAAAGTTGAGTTTTAAAAGGTTCCCTCATGCTCTAACTTGAAATCTAAACACTGGGAGACCTCCACCAAACATTGGTTTATATAACCGGGCAGTGAGACACGTGAGTATTACCTCCTATACCAGTGGTCTTCAACCTGCGGACCTCCAGATGTTGCAAAACTACAACTCCTGGCATGCCCGGACAGCCAACGGCTGTCCGGGCATGACGGGAGTTGTAGTTTTGCAACATCTGGAGGTCCGCAGGTTGAAAATCACTGTCCTATACTTTACATTGTATTTGGTTCAGAATATTTTTTTCTACATTTTCATCCTTTAAAATTGGGTGCGTCTTATGTGCCGGAGCGTCTTATATGGTGAAAAATACGGTATTTATGGTCCTTTTATAATTATGGTCCTTTTATAATAATGGTCCTTTTATGGTCCTTTTATAATAATGCTACTACGGTGGGGTTCTTCCATAACTGAAATTTTGGTGCAACAATTTTGGTGCCATTTGCCAATAAAGCATTACTGTCATTAAAAATAATTTTTCAAATGTTACCCGATATCATACAATCAGAGGGGGTCCCAGCACCAGGACCCCGACCAATCTATGCCTTTGACTGTGCAGCACCTCAAAGGGTTATTTAAATTACAGTAAGGCTTTTCAACAGACATAGGCTATAAGGGTGACGGACATCTTTTCAACCATTTTTCAACCATATTCAAATTGTCCAACTATTTTTGGGTGTACAGCTCCTTTGCAGGTCTATGTGTTTCCATGGGACAAGACAACAAATCAATTAGACTTCCTTTCCCTTTATTTGCAAGGAACAAATCAAAAGAAGTATGCATAAGACTACAAAGAGCTTGTTTTAGTCTGTAAATATGGAGACACATCAGCATTTGTAATCAAAGTTTTTACTTTTGCTGCAGTAGAGAAATATTATATAGAATACATTCTGCTATTCTACTAATATATTCTACTACTACATTTTTTGATGGAACTTTTTCTGTCTGCTTCAAGATTCCTTAGATCTTCAATTCATCTGCTTATAGTAAATAAACAAGGTGCCAAAAAAAGAACCCTCTACAAAGTGTAACCACACCTATAGGAAAGCCTAGATCAGGTGACCCAGAGAAAACAATAACCCTCTTCCAAAATATTACATTACTTCTAGTTATTGATGTTACTAATACAAGACAAATAATTCCATTGTGTTTGTATAAATATGCAACTAGTTCTAACTGCATGTCTACAAGTTGAGTACCAGTGTGATCTGCCTCCCGCGAGGTTTAGTAATATACAGTGACAAAATACCACCCGTGACCCCAGCTATCCGCAGCTGCCCATTTGTAGATTCATCTAGTTATAGTGTGCTTGTTCTAACCATCAAATGATCATTGAGAACTTTTTATGACTTTATACAATTTTTCCATGTAAACACTGATCTAAGGGAAGATTTTAAAGGAAATTTGTCATCATTGTCATCTGCACTAACCTCTTCGTACAGGAAGGTAGTGCAGATGACACCGATAACAACAATACTTACCTGGTCCCATTTCGTGCTGTGGTTCTCTGGCAATCTTTTTCGGTATCTTCAGCTCCAGGCCAGACTTGAAGCATGGGCGGAGCTTAGTGACTGCTACTGTTTTCCAGCACCAGGACCCAGCAGAGAACAGCAGCAGTGATGACACTAAGCTTCGCCCATGCTCCAAGTCAGGCCCGGAGCTGAAGATACAGAAGAGGATTGCCGGAGAACCACGGCACGGAATGGGACAAGGTAAGTATTGTTGTCATCAGTGTCATCTGCACCACCTGTATGTACCAACAGGTTAGTGCAGGTGACACTGTTGACAAATTTCCTTTAAGATTGTAACCACTGCAAAGGAATACATGTATTATTCTAAATGGTCAATTCAGTTGAACCGTACAGATGATATTGTCCTGATCTGTAACTGGAGGCCAAAATCTATATGTATAATCCCAGTTACAGGGCTCCTGCAAACAACCATATTATGGTTTTACATAACTTTCTGAGTTGTACTGATCATAATATGACACTTATAGAGTAGCATAGGGACCTATTATAGTTCCGTATGTCTCTGATTTTTATGGATTTTATTTGTTGTACAGTCCATGATCCGTCAGATGCAATGAAGGATACCTAAATAAAATAAGTAGGATACACAATAAGATAAGATACTGCTGTATAGAGCACTATACCACACAAGTTGTGCATTTAGATAAGTATTAGGGAAAAGACAGTAGGGAATAGAGACCGGGCCAAGAGATGTCTGATGGAAGTTACACTGAACGGCACTGAGTAGCTTGATATGTATTGTAATCCATGCAAATGACAGGAGACAAATGGTGCAAACATTTTAATACAATGCAAATGTTTTTTTTTACATGCAATCTAATAAAAAAATGGATCCTAAGGGCATCCAGAGATCTCCTGGGAGAGCGAATTGAGCAGTGTATGGATTCATAGAAAGTGTTCTGTCAAGCAGAAACAAAGGGGAACAGCACTCGGGTTAATGTTTTTGGCCATTTATTTTACAGATCAGTGGGGGTCTCAGCATCCAGACATATTAGTACTCCCTATTGAGCATTCAGTAATATCTCTCACAAACAGTGCTGTGAATCATTAGTATTTGAGAAGAACACTTTCAATCTAGACCAGATATTTCTGCAATAGATTTCCAGTATTATTATATCTTATGTGTATGAGCCTTTTCTTTTGAAAGGACCACTGTTCTAGAAGACCATTGCTCACTGCACATTTAGAGTATCACTTTAAAGAAGGTTCACCATATTTCTTTTGATGGTATACATGGTCATTCAGCGCACAGATCACATGTCATGTTCTACAAGAAGGAGGCCAAGAGAGCTCATGAGATGTCCTCATCTACTGTATAGTCTGTAGAAAGATCTGATCGAGGTAAAACCAATCTGTAAGAAATATTTTTTTGTTTCAGCATTTTATGAGACACAACCCATCAACATTACCAAATGCTTTACAATTTGAAGAAAAAGCTTCAAATCTTGCAATGTGGACCACCATGTAAAGCTCAATAGACAGCCCAGACACTCTGCATTCTAGCGACATACATGGCAACAAGTCAAGTACTATGAAAAGAAACTCTTTCTTCTACAAGTCCGAAAGTTGTTGTGGTTCTGCTGCCTTAAAGGGGTACTCCACCCCTAGACATCTTACCCCCTATCCAAAGGATAGGGAATAAGATGTCTGATCAATGGGGTCCCGTTGCTGGGGACCCCTGCCGCTGGGGTCCCCCTGGTGCACCCAGCGTTCGTTTGGAGAGGCTCGTGACGTCATGGCCGCGCCCCCTCAATGCAAGTCTATGGGAGGGGGCTTGATGGCCGTCATGCCCTCTCCCATAGACTTGAATTGAGGGGGCGCGGCCGTGACGTCACGAGCCTCCGCCCCGCATCGCCAGTCATCCGTTCACTCCATGCGCTCCGGGTGTCTGGGGTGCCGCAGCCGAGATCGTGGGGGTTTCCAGCGGCGGGACCCCCGTGATCAGACATCTTATACCCTATTCTTTGGATATGATACACCTTTACGAACAAATCTTCACTATAACACAAATTCACCCGCGTCTTAGGACAAAGACAATTTTATTACAGATAGTGGGAACTATAAGATTTCATCACCTATCACACAAAAGACTCTTTATTGGATGCCTGCAATACAAAACAGGACACAGCTTAACAACTAATTCCAATGCTATTACATAACAGAACCTTATTATGAATGATGCTTCTTCATCTGTGAGATTAACCATTTCAAGGCTTTCTTAGTGACAGGGTTAAAGCAATCTGGTGATATTGAACACTCCTTTGCTGCCCTGCTACCAATCCAAATTAACACTGTCTCTATATTCCAGCTAGAACAAAGCCCCCGGAGGAGATTTGCACATTTTAATCATTAATCTCTGCACGTCCTTACACAGGGTCCTCTCTCTCTTTCCTTCCCACATGAGATATGCATGTGATGGCCGTGCTCTCAGCCTAGGGAAACCTCTCCCAGATCTGACTTGTATACTCAGGCATGTATGTACATATGTGACATTCTACACTGCTCAAAAAAATAAAGGGAACACTTAAACAACACAATGTGACTCCAAGTCAATCCCACTGCTGTGAAATCACACTGTCCACTCAGGAAGCAACACTGATTGGCAATCAATTTCACATGCTGTTGTGCAAATGCAACAGACAACAGGTGAAAATTATAGGCAATTAGCAAGACACCCCAATAAAGGAGTGGTTCTGCAGGTGGTGACCACAGACCACTTCTCAGTTCCTATGCTTCCTGGTTGAGGTTTTGGTCACCTTTGAATGCTGGTGGTGCTTTCACTCTAGTGGTAGCATAAGACGGAGTCTACAACCCACACAAGTGGCTCAGGTAGTGCAGCTCATCCAGGATGGCCCATCAATGCGAGTTGTGGCAAGAAGGTTTGCTGTGTCAGTCAGCGTAGTGTCCAGAGCATGGAGGCACTACCAGGAGACAGGCCAGTACATCAGGAGACAAGGAGGAGGCTGTAGAAGGGCAACAACCCAGCAGCAGGACCGCTACCTTTGCCTTGGTGCAAGGAGGAGCAGGAGGAGCACGGCCAGAGCCCTGCAAAATGACCTCCAGCAGGCCACAAATGTGCATGTGTCCACTCAAACCATCAGAAACAGACTGCATGAGGGTGGGGGTTGTGCTTACAGCCCAACACTGTGCAGGATGTTTGGTATTTGCCAGAGAACACCAAGATTGGCAAATTTGCCACTGGCGCTGTTACGCCGAGCGCTCCGGGTCCCCGCTCCTCCCCGGAGCGCTCACTTCACTCTCTCCGCTGCAGCGCTCCGGTCACGTCCTCTGACCCGGGGCGCTGCGATCCCGCTGCCAGCCGGGATGCGATTCGCGATGCGGGTAGCGCCCGCTCGCGATGCGCACCCCGGCTCCCCTACCTGACTCGCTCCCCGTCTGTTCTGTCCCGGCGCGCGCGGCCCCGCTCCCTAGGGCGCGCGCGCGCCGGGTCTCTGCGATTTAAAGGGCCACTGCGCCGCTGATTGGCGCAGTGGTTCCAATTAGGGTAATCACCTGTGCACTTCCCTATATCACCTCACTTCCCCTGCACTCCCTTGCCGGATCTTGTTGCCTTAGTGCCAGTGAAAGCGTTCCTTGTGTGTTCCTTGCCTGTGTTTCCAGACCTTCTGCCGTTGCCCCTGACTACGATCCTTGCTGCCTGCCCCGACCTTCTGCTACGTCCGACCTTGCTTCTGCCTACTCCCTCGTACCGCGCCTATCTTCAGCAGCCAGAGAGGTGAGCCGTTGCTAGTGGATACGACCTGGTCACTACCGCCGCAGCAAGACCAACCTGCTTTGCGGCGGGCTCTGGTGAAAACCAGTAGTGGCTTAGAACCGGTCCACTAGCACGGTCCACGCCAATCCCTCTCTGGCACAGAGGATCCACTACCTGCCAGCCGGCATCGTGACAGTAGATCCGGCCATGGATCCCGCTGAAGTTCCTCTGCCAGTTGTCGCTGACCTCACCACGGTGGTCGCCCAGCAGTCACAACAGATAGCGCAACAAGGCCAACAGCTGTCTCAACTGACCGTTATGCTACAACAGTTACTACCACAGCTTCAGCAGTCATCTCCTCCGCCAGCTCCTGCACCTCCTCCGCAGCGAGTGGCCGCTCCTGGGATACGCTTATCCTTGCCGGATAAATTTGATGGGGACTCTAAGTTTTGCCGTGGCTTTCTTTCCCAATGTTCCCTGCATCTGGAGATGATGTCGGACCTGTTTCCCACTGAAAGGTCTAAGGTGGCTTTCGTAGTCAGTCTTCTGTCCGGAAAAGCCCTGTCATGGGCCACACCGCTCTGGGACCGCAATGACCCCGTCACTGCCTCTGTACACTCCTTCTTCTCGGAAATCCGAAGTGTCTTTGAGGAACCTGCCCGAGCCTCTTCTGCTGAGACTGCCCTGTTGAACCTGGTCCAGGGTAATTCTTCCGTTGGCGAGTATGCCGTACAGTTCCGTACACTTGCTTCAGAATTGTCCTGGAATAATGAGGCCCTCTGCGCGACCTTCAAAAAAGGCCTATCCAGCAACATTAAAGATGTTCTGGCCGCACGAGAAATTCCTGCTAATCTACATGAACTTATTCACCTAGCCACTCGCATTGACATGCGTTTTTCCGAAAGGCGTCAGGAACTCCGCCAAGATATGGACTCTGTTCGCACGAGGCGTTTCTCCTCCTCGGCTCCTCTCTCCTCTGGTCCCCTGCAATCTGTTCTTGTGCCTTCCGCCGTGGAGGCTATGCAGGTCGACCGGTCTCGCCTGACACCTCAAGAGAGGACACGACGCCGTATGGAGAACCTCTGCCTGTACTGTGCTAGTACCGAACACTTCCTGAGGGATTGTCCTATCCGTCCTCCCCGCCTGGAAAGACGTACGCTGACTCCGCACAAAGGTGAGACAGTCCTTGATGTCTACTCTGCTTCTCCACGTCTTACAGTGCCTGTGCGGATGTCTGCCTCTGCCTTCTCCTTCCCTGCTGTGGCCTTCTTGGACTCTGGATCTGCAGGAAATTTTATTTTGGCCTCTCTCGTCAACAGGTTCAACATCCCGGTGACCAGTCTCGCCAGACCCCTCTACATCAATTGTGTAAATAATGAAAGATTGGACTGTACCATACGTTTCCGCACGGAGCCCCTTCTTATGAGCATCGGATCTCATCATGAGAGGATTGAACTTTTGGTCCTCCCCAATTGCACCTCAGAAATTCTCCTTGGACTTCCCTGGCTTCAACTTCATTCCCCAACCCTGGATTGGTCCACTGGGGAGATCAAGAGTTGGGGGTCCTCTTGTTCCAAGAACTGTCTAAAACCGGTTCCCAGTAACCCTTGCCGTAACTCTGTGGTTCCTCCTGTAACCGGTCTCCCTAAGGCCTATATGGACTTCGCGGATGTTTTCTGCAAAAAACAAGCTGAGACTCTACCTCCTCACAGGCCTTATGATTGCCCTATCGACCTCCTCCCGGGCACTACTCCACCCCGGGGCAGAATTTATCCTCTCTCTGCCCCAGAGACTCTTGCCATGTCCGAATACGTCCAGGAGAATCTAAAAAAGGGCTTTATCCGTAAATCCTCCTCTCCTGCCGGAGCCGGATTTTTCTTTGTGTCCAAAAAAGATGGCTCCCTACGTCCTTGCATTGACTACCGCGGTCTTAATAAAATCACGGTTAAGAACCGCTACCCCTTACCCCTCATCTCTGAACTCTTTGATCGCCTCCAAGGTGCCCACATCTTCACTAAATTGGACTTAAGAGGCGCCTATAACCTCATCCGCATCAGAGAGGGGGACGAGTGGAAAACGGCATTTAACACCAGAGATGGACACTTTGAGTATCTGGTCATGCCCTTTGGACTGTGCAATGCCCCTGCCGTCTTCCAAGACTTTGTCAATGAAATTTTTCGTGATCTGTTATACTCCTGTGTTGTTGTATATCTGGACGATATCCTAATTTTTTCTGCCAATCTAGAAGAACACCGCCAGCATGTCCGTATGGTTCTTCAGAGACTTCGTGACAACCAACTCTATGCCAAGATTGAGAAATGTCTGTTTGAATGCCAATCTCTTCCTTTTCTAGGATATTTGGTCTCTGGCCAGGGACTACAGATGGATCCAGACAAACTCTCTGCCGTCTTAGATTGGCCACGCCCCTCCGGACTCCGTGCTATCCAACGCTTTTTGGGGTTCGCCAATTATTACAGGCAATTTATTCCACATTTTTCTACCATTGTGGCTCCTATCGTGGCTTTAACCAAAAAAAATGCTGATCCCAAGTCCTGGCCTCCTCAAGCAGAAGACGCCTTTAAACGACTCAAGTCTGCCTTTTCTTCGGCTCCCGTGCTCTCCAGACCTGACCCTTCCAAACCCTTCCTATTGGAGGTTGATGCCTCCTCAGTGGGAGCTGGAGCTGTTCTTCTACAAAAAAATTCTTCCGGGCATGCTGTCACTTGTGGTTTTTTCTCTAGGACCTTCTCTCCAGCGGAGAGGAACTACTCCATCGGGGATCGAGAGCTTCTAGCCATTAAGTTAGCACTTGAGGAATGGAGGCATCTGCTGGAGGGATCAAGATTTCCTGTTATTATCTACACCGACCACAAGAACCTCTCCTACCTCCAGTCTGCCCAACGGCTGAATCCTCGCCAGGCCCGGTGGTCTCTGTTCTTTGCCCGATTTAATTTTGAGATTCACTTTCGTCCTGCCGATAAGAACATTAGGGCCGATGCTCTCTCTCGTTCCTCGGATGTCTCAGAAGTTGATCTCCCTCCGCAACACATCATTCCACCTGACTGCCTGATCTCTACTTCTCCTGCCTCCATCAGGCAGACTCCTCCAGGAAAGACCTTTGTTTCTCCACGCCAACGCCTCGGAATCCTCAAATGGGGTCACTCCTCCCATCTCGCAGGTCATGCGGGCATCAAGAAATCTGTGCAACTCATCTCCCGCTTCTATTGGTGGCCGACTCTGGAGACGGATGTTGGGGACTTTGTGCGAGCCTGCACTATCTGTGCCCGGGATAAGACTCCTCGCCAGAAGCCCGCTGGTTTTCTTCATCCTCTGCCTGTCCCCGAACAGCCTTGGTCTCTGATTGGTATGGATTTTATTACTGATTTACCCCCTTCCCGTGGCAACACTGTTATTTGGGTGGTCGTTGATCGATTCTCCAAAATGGCACATTTCATCCCTCTTCCTGGTCTTCCTTCTGCGCCTCAGTTGGCTAAACAATTTTTTGTACACATTTTTCGTCTTCACGGGTTGCCTACGCAGATTGTCTCGGATAGAGGTGTCCAATTCGTGTCTAAATTCTGGAGGGCTCTCTGTAAACAACTCAAGATTAAATTAAATTTTTCCTCTGCATATCATCCCCAGTCCAATGGACAAGTAGAAAGAATTAACCAGATCTTGGGTGATTATTTGCGACATTTTGTTTCCTCCCGCCAGGATGACTGGGCAGATCTCCTTCCATGGGCCGAATTCTCGTATAACTTCAGGGTCTCTGAATCTTCCTCCAAATCCCCATTTTTCGTGGTGTACGGCCGTCACCCTCTTCCCCCCCTCCCTACCCCCTTGCCCTCTGGTCTGCCCGCTGTGGATGAAATTTCTCGTGACCTTTCCATTATATGGAGAGAGACCCAAAATTCTCTCTTACAGGCTTCTTCACGCATGAAGAGGTTCGCGGATAAGAAAAGAAGAGCTCCCCCCGTTTTTTCCCCTGGAGACAAGGTATGGCTCTCCGCTAAATATGTCCGCTTCCGTGTCCCTAGCTACAAGTTGGGACCACGCTATCTTGGTCCTTTCAAAATTTTGTCTCAAATTAATCCTGTCTCTTATAAACTTCTTCTTCCTCCTTCTCTTCGTATCCCTAATGCCTTTCACGTCTCTCTTCTCAAACCACTCATCCTCAACCGTTTTTCTCCCAAATCTGTTCCTCCCACTCCTGTTTCCGGCTCCTCGGACGTCTTCTCGGTCAAGGAAATTTTGGCTGCCAAAAAGGTCAGAGGGAAAAATTTTTTTTTAGTAGACTGGGAGGGTTGTGGTCCTGAAGAGAGATCCTGGGAACCTGAGGACAACATCCTTGACAAAAGTCTGCTCCTCAGGTTCTCAGGCTCCAAGAAGAGGGGGAGACCCAAGGGGGGGGGTACTGTTACGCCGAGCGCTCCGGGTCCCCGCTCCTCCCCGGAGCGCTCACTTCACTCTCTCCGCTGCAGCGCTCCGGTCACGTCCTCTGACCCGGGGCGCTGCGATCCCGCTGCCAGCCGGGATGCGATTCGCGATGCGGGTAGCGCCCGCTCGCGATGCGCACCCCGGCTCCCCTACCTGACTCGCTCCCCGTCTGTTCTGTCCCGGCGCGCGCGGCCCCGCTCCCTAGGGCGCGCGCGCGCCGGGTCTCTGCGATTTAAAGGGCCACTGCGCCGCTGATTGGCGCAGTGGTTCCAATTAGGGTAATCACCTGTGCACTTCCCTATATCACCTCACTTCCCCTGCACTCCCTTGCCGGATCTTGTTGCCTTAGTGCCAGTGAAAGCGTTCCTTGTGTGTTCCTTGCCTGTGTTTCCAGACCTTCTGCCGTTGCCCCTGACTACGATCCTTGCTGCCTGCCCCGACCTTCTGCTACGTCCGACCTTGCTTCTGCCTACTCCCTCGTACCGCGCCTATCTTCAGCAGCCAGAGAGGTGAGCCGTTGCTAGTGGATACGACCTGGTCACTACCGCCGCAGCAAGACCAACCCGCTTTGCGGCGGGCTCTGGTGAAAACCAGTAGTGGCTTAGAACCGGTCCACTAGCACGGTCCACGCCAATCCCTCTCTGGCACAGAGGATCCACTACCTGCCAGCCGGCATCGTGACAGGCGCCCTGTGTTCTTCACAGATGAAAGCAGGTTCACACTGAGCACATGTGACAGAGTCTGGAGACACCGTGGAGAACATTCTGCTGCCTGCAACATCCTCCAGCATGACGGGGTTTGGCGGTGGGTCAGTAATGGTGTAGGGTGGCATTTCTTTGGGGGGGTCGCACAGCCCTCCATGTGCTGGCCAGAGGTAACCTGAGTGCCATTAGGTACCAAGATGAGATCCTCAGACCCCTGTGAGACCATATGCTGGTGCGGTTGGCCCTGGGTTCTTCCTAATGCAAGACAATGCTAGACCTCATGTGGCTGGAGTGTGTCAGCAGTTCCTGCAAGAGGAAGGCATTGATGCTATGGACTGACCCGCCCGCTCCCCAGACCTGAATCCGATTGAGCACATCTGGGACATCATGTCTCGCTCCATCCACCAACGCCACGTTGTACCACAGACTGTCCAGAAGTTGGCAGATGCTTTAGCCCAAGTCTGGGAGGACATGCCTAAGTAGACCATCGGCCACATCATAAGGAGCATGCCCAGGCATTGTTGGGAGGTCATACGGGCACGTGGAGGCCACACACACTACTGAGCCTCATTTTGACTTGCTTTAAGGACATTACATCAAAGTTGGATCAGTCTGTACTGTGGTTTTCCACTTTGATTTTGAGTGTGACTCCATATCCAGACCTCCATGGGTTGATAAATTTGATTTCTATTGATAATGTTGTGTGATTTTGTTGTCAGCAGATTCAACTATGTAAAGATGAAAGAATTTCATACGCTTAGTCCATTCATTCAGATCTAGGATGTGTTATCTTAGTGTTCCCTTTATTTTTTTGAGCAATGTATATAGTGTAGGCCTGGAGGGGAAGATGGATTGCCTAATCCATGATACGTGAAAACAAACTGAAATTGTATAGTATGTAATATGTAGTCTTACCAACATGACCGTCCATAAGGTTAGAGAACACTTCATTCCCCCAGCCATATGATTTTAGAGGCAGAAGGTGGACATGCACTTATCAATGTATTTCTGCACAATTTTTCTGAATATAACAATTTTAAGATGATGGAACAATATGTACGTTGGGGTCTAAGATACAGTTAGGAACAAATACAGATAGTTTCTGAAGCAATGTATACAGTTTATTAATGCAGATCAATTTCCAGGAAAAAAAAGGAACCTCTAAAGAGCAAAAGAAGGACACAGGACTTGCGTTAAAAGTAGAAACTGTCCCTCCAAAAGAGGAACACTTAAGAGGTATGCTATACTGCAGTAATTGTCCAACACAGCGGGGTAACTTGAAGCTCCTCAGCTTGAATACTAAATCTGAAGCAATGCCTCACCATCTACAATAAGCCCAACAGTGTCTTCCTATATGGCAGAGGAGCCTTAGGGGCCCCAGGCACCTGGACCAGAGTCCACCTGCTACCTCTGTTCTACATATAATTACTCCTAAGGACCTTTATTACGGGTCTTTAAATGAGCACTTTTACTTTAATAAAAACTTTTGACTTGTAGAGTCAATTGTTTTGATCGGTCGGGGTCTGAGTATTTAGAACTAGCTGGAAGAACAGTGCGCTAAGCGAGTCAAGCTTACAGTGTAAGTATATGGGATTGTCTGGATCAGTTGCACTTTTCTCCCTGCTTGTTCTAACAATTGGTGGGGGTCTTAAATGGGCACTGTCATTAAAGGGGTATTCCAGGAATAAAAAATAGGCCTTTTTTTTCAAAGACCTCTCCCTGTGTGTCTCCAGTTTGGGTGTGGTTCCGCAGCTCAGTTCCACTGAAGTGAATGGAGCCAAGTTGTAATACCACACCCAAAGTGGAGACAAGGAGGGCCCTGTCTTTGAAAGAATTTATTCCTGGAATAACCCTTTAGAACTAAGTTTTGCTATTGTACTCCTTATGGTAAATAAAAAATCTTTCTAATGTACTTTGTTTAGAAAAAATGAAGTTTTTAAAATGAAGTCCTGAGCACCTTTACCCCCATCTCATGCACTTTGGACTCCTGCTGGCCTGGCAGAAGTCCAAAATCAGGAAATGCAGTCTGGAGTGCTGAGGGGTGTGTGCAGCCTTAGCCAATCATAGCTCATCTCACCCAACTGTTCTGGGCTATGTGTAGCAGAATGAGTGAGGAAGTTCTCCCCTGTATGGCTTCAGATGACGTCAAGTCTGCTGGGGAATGCCCCTTTCTGTGAATCTGACAGAGACTGAGCAGAAAATACAGAGCTATATCAAAGTAGAAAACTAAAAAAATTATAAAAATAAAGGCAGGGGGTGGTTTTTCATGATGGGGGCAATGAACTGGGAGGATTATAAAATTTAACAAGATCATGACAGGTACTCTTTAGCACTCAGACCCTAACCAATAAAAACATTTGACAAATCTTAACAGCAACAGGTACACTTTAATATATATATATATATATTGGTTAGTTGCCAAATAGTGTTATCAACTTGTTTATTCTTCATAGTGTACACCTGATATTTAGGCAGCATTGTTATTGTATGAAGTATATATACATATCTAAAATAGGCATTTTCTATATTTAAAAATAAAACAAAGAAAATAAAAAAAAAACGTAATCTTCGATTTAAAGTAAAAATGGATTGAGCTCTTCCAGATTATTGCATAATATTACATTATTACAGCAAGTAATAGTAGACATGAAATTGCCCCTGACTGATCCTCAGAAATCAGATTAGTGATCTGTATCTTTAAATTTCCACAAACTCAACATAATTATTATTAAAAATAGAATCTGGAGATATCACAGAACACACAAACAATGTATACAAGAGTATCACAGCTACATACTGATGGACAACTGAGCTGGGTAGGTGGCACAACTTGGGGGACAAGGATGGTAATGTATTTTCAGGAATAAATGTTTCAAATGAAAAAAAATAAAATAAATTAAATTAAATGTGGCTAGGATATCAGAAGTATAGCGGTCAGCCTGACTTCAGTAAACATGGGTAGGAGCATATTTCTAACGGGTACCATTTTCCTAACAAGGACAAGGTACAGTATGCACCATGTAGAGTAGGGTTTTTGAAACAGTGTGTCTCCAGCTGTTGCAAAACTAGAACTCCCAGCATTCTGGGTGTTCTAGTTTTGCAACAGCTGGAGTCACACTGTTTAGATAACACTGATGTAGAGAACTATGGCTCACACCAAGTAAATTTTTCCCAAACAGTGTGCCTCCAGCCTCCAGCTGTTGTAAAACTACAACCCCCAGCAGGCCCGGACAGCCTTTGGCTGTCCGGGCATGCTGGGAGTTGTAGTTTTGCAACACACACTGTAAGGAAAACACTGATACAGAGGACTATGGATCACACCACATTGGTGTGAGCCAATGTTTACTAACCAGTGTGCCTCCAGCTGTTGCATAACTACAACTCCCAGCATGCCCAAACAGCTAAAGGCAAGGTTAATCTACTGCAGTGTCATAATGTCCTATTGTCAGCCTTTGGCTGTTCGCGCATGCTGGGAGTTGCAGTTTTGCAACAGCCGGAGGCACGCTGTTTGGAAAACATTGATGTAGGGGACTGTGGCTCACACCACAGTGGTGTAAGCCAATGTGTACCAACCAATGCTCCTCCAGCTGTTGCAGAACTACAACTCTCAGCATGCCTGGACACGCCATAGGTAAGTATGACAGTATCAGTTATCTCCACCATTATGTTCATCTGCAGTTTTATATAAGCCAGCAGGTAAATCTACTGCAGTGTCATAACGTCCTATTGTCATCACCATTCAGAAACACCACAGCCAAGAGTACTCTGACAAACACAGCTCGTCTACATCTGTATATCAATAAATTAGAATTCTGAAATACATTTGACCTGTATACCCAGGGTATATTGTACTTTTAACCAGAAAACAGAAGCTGCAGATGGGTAATAAGATCTAACAGTCATGTCGATAAATATTTATTATTGATCAATACTAATTGTATCATGCTAAAAAGCAAAACAAACAAACAAAAAAAACAAACACAAAGTACCATAAAACATCCCCCTGATGAAGCCATTGCAAGAAGCCAGGATGTGTTCCATGCCTGACCTCACCATAGCTTGCTGTCCATGACTATAGGCGTAAAGCACCTTTCCTATTGACTACATCTACTAATAAATTAAATCTATTCTATTTTCATAAACTATGGCTATAGGAGCAAAAGAGTTATATACAATAAATATAAAATATTTATTGAAACTGTAGTAAAATCATAATGATTAAAGGGATGGTAGGAGAAATAACAAATAACAAAAAATCCTCAATGAGCAATGTATAAGCAGATTGTAGAGATATAAGGAAAATAGTGACAAAAATCCTCATTGAGCAATGTATAAGCAGATTGTAGAGATATAAGGAAAATAGTGACAAAAATCCTCAATGAGCAATGTATAAGCAGATGCAATAGATTCTGGATCCTCTCCCATGGGTGACTCTTGAGGATAATCAATTATTTAAAGCACTTCAATGGGGAAATGCAGCAAATCCAGCAGACACAGCACAACTAAGGGAAACCCACAGCCCATCCATGATGACATTACAAAGGACATAATAATATAAAGCTACAATATATCCTGCAGGTCATTCATATCATCAGCTCTACAGCACACAGAGGCTACTACCTCCACACACCAAGTACTGACAGGCAGTGACGATATCACCAATGGCGACATGTATCCTTACCATACAGAGTGCTCCTGGTGACCTGTCCCCCCATAGTAGAGATGAGTGGCTGCTGTCACATCACAGTGCAGTGCAGGGGCACCTCTCACACACAGCAGCCGGGATCATGTTGCACATGTATATACAGCCAGCTGAGTGATTACTAATAATACTCATACAAGCAACGATGCTCCAAGGAGCTGACACCCACCCCGAGCCCTCCCTCTCCAGGCAGCAATGTCATGTATATTTACATAAGAGGGCGGGGACTGCTGCCTGCCTGAAATAGCAGATAGCACAGGCTTAGTAGTAATACTGGGGATCTCCCATGCATTGTATGTTCTCACCATAGAGGGCTGCACTGCATTGTACAGTCCCTGCAGTGATCTGCTGCTATAGTGTGCTGTAATATATGCATATTATGTGCTGCTATAGTGTGCTGCATTATATGGATATTATGTGCTGATATAGTGTCCTGCATTATATGGATATTATGTGCTGCTATAGTGTGCTGCATTATATGGATATTATGTGCTGATATAGTGTGCTGTAATATATGGATATTATGTGCTGCTATAGTGTGCTGCATTATATGCATATTATGTGCTGCTATAGTGTGCTGCATTATATGGATATTATGTGCTGATATAGTGTGCTGTAATATATGGATATTATGTGCTGCTATAGTGTGCTGCATTATATGGATATTATGTGCTGCTATAGTGTCCTGCATTATATGGATATTATGTGCTGATATAGTGTGCTGCATTATATGGATATTATGTGCTGCTATAGTGTGCTGCATTATATGGATATTATGTGCTGATATAGTGTGCTGTAATATATGGATATTATGTGCTGCTATAGTGTCCTGCATTATATGGATATTATGTGCTGCTATAGTGTCCTGCATTATATGGATATTATGTGCTGATATAGTGTGCTGCATTATATGGATATTATGTGCTGCTATAGTGTGCTGCATTATATGGATATTATGTGCTGCTATAGTGTGCTGTAATATATGGATATTATGTGCTGCTATAGTGTGCTTGTTACGACTAGCGCTCCGGGTCCCCGCTCCTCCCCGGAGCGCTCACGGCGTCTTTCTCCCTGCAGCTCCCCGGTCAGTCCCGCTGACCGGGAGCGCTGCACTGTCATGGCCGTCGGGGATGCGATTCGCACAGCGGGACGCGCCCGCTCGCGAATCGCATCCCAGGTCACTTACCCGTCCCGGTCCCCTGCTGTCATGTGCTGGCGCGCGCGGCTCCGCTCTCTAGGGCGCGCGCGCGCCAGCTCTCTGAGACTTAAAGGGCCAGTGCACCAATGATTGGTGCCTGGCCCAATTAGCTTAATTGGCTCCCACCTGCTCCCAGACTATATCTGACCTCCTCCCATGCACTCCCTTGCTGGATCTTGTTGCCTTGTGCCAGTGAAAGCGTTTAGTGTGTCCAAAGCCTGTGTACCTGAACTTCTGCTATCCATCCTGACTACGAACCTTGCCGCCTGCCCCCGACCTTCTGCTACGTCTGACCTTGCCTCTGCCTTGTCCTTCTGTCCCACGCCTTCTCAGCAGTCAGTGAGGTTGAGCCGTTGCTAGTGGATACGACCTGGTTGCTACTGCCGCAGCAAGACCATTCCGCTTTGCGGCGGGCTCTGGTGAAAACCAGTAGCCTCTTAGAACCGGTCCACTAGCACGGTCCACGCCAATCCCTCGCTGACACAGCGGATCCACTACCCGTAAGCCGAATCGTGACAGTGCTGTAATATATGGATATTATGTGCTGCTATAGTGTGCTGCATTATATGGATATTATGTGCTGCTATAGTGTGCTGTAATATATGGATATTATGTGCTGCTATAGTGTGCTGTAATATATGGATATTATGTGCTGCTATAGTGTGCTGTAATATATGGATAATATGTGCTGCTATAGTGTGCTGTAATATATGGATAATATGTGCTGCTATAGTGTGCTGCATTATATGGATATTATGTGCTGCTATAGTGTGCTGTAATATATGGATATTATGTGCTGCTATAGTGTGCTGTAATATATAGGGATATTATATGTGCTGCTATAGTGTCCTGCATTATATGGATATTATGTGCTGATATAGTGTGCTGTAATATATGGATATATATGGATATTATATGTGCTGCTATAGTGTGCTGTAATATATAGATATATAGGGATATTATATGTGCTGCTATAGTGTCCTGCATTATATGGATATTATGTGCTGCTATAGTGTGCTGTATTATATGGATATTATGTGCTGCTATAGTGTGCTGTATTATATGGATATTATGTGCTGCTATAGTGTCCTGCATTATATGGATATTATGTGCTGCTATAGTGTGCTGTATTATATGGATATTATGTGCTGCTATAGTGTGCTGTATTATATGGATATTATGTGCTGCTATAGTGTGCTGTATTATATGGATATTATGTGCTGCTATAGTGTCCTGCATTATATGGATATTATGTGCTGCTATAGTGTGCTGTATTATATGGATATTATGTGCTGCTATAGTGTCCTGCATTATATGGATATTATGTGCTGCTATAGTGTGCTGTATTATATGGATATTATGTGCTGCTATAGTGTGCTGTAATATATGGATATTATGTGCTGCTATAGTGTGCTGTATTATATGGATATTATGTGCTGCTATAGTGTGCTGTAATATGGATAATATGTGCTGCTATAGTGTGCTGTAATATATGGATATTATGTGCTGCTATAGTGTGCTGTATTATATGGATATTATGTGCTGCTATAGTGCTATAGTATATCGCTTCTCGGCCTTTTGGCTAAGATGAAGTGTAGTATCTGTTCTTATTAGTTTTCATGCCAGTGGTACACTATGCCGGTATGGGGCTGGTGGGGATGGGTGCTGCATGGAGGATGCAGGTGTACCAGGGCTTCCCGGGGCTGGTTCTGAGGCATCAGCTCGACGGCTGCCCCGATGTGACCTGTTCCCTCCGGGTCTCGCCATGAGGCTGAGAGGGTCTAGAGCCGAGGTACTTTTGTGCCTCGAGGAGTGGTGACCCCGAGGTGCCGAAACTCACTGGGAGGATGGGCTCACTGAGTTGATGCACGGGCACCATAATCTCTTCACCTTGTGGCACTCACCTCTTGATTCCCGGGGTTCTGGCTAGGATCAGAGAAATTTTTATAGATCCGGCCGGATGTCCGGGCAGTATATCTGCACACATTCACTTATTTATTTCTTTTTTGTCTCACTGTGTCACTTTTTGCGTGTTGTGTGTTCACAGGATTTGTCAGGATGCGGTAGCCCTTCTGGGTGTCCCTCCTGGCGGTCTAGGGGTGTGTGGCCATTAGGTTCCGCACCTCCCTGCAAACACCCCGGGTACTCCTGCTTTGGCAGGGTACCTACCGTTATCGTGCTGCTATAGTGTGCTGTATTATCTGGATATTATGTGCTGCTATAGTGTCCTGCATTATATGGATATTATGTGCTACTATAGTGTGCTGTAATATATGGATATATATGGAAATTATGTGCTGCTATAGTGTGCTGTAATATATGGATATTATGTGCTGCTATAGTGTGCTGTAATATATGGATATGATGTGCTGCTATAGTGTCCTGCATTATATGGATATTATGTGCTGCTATAGTGTGCTGTAATATATGGATATATATGGATATTATATGTGCTGCTATAGTGTCCTGCATTATATGGATATTATGTGCTGCTATAGTGTGCTGCATTATATGGATATTATGTGCTGCTATAGTGTCCTGCATTATATGGATATTATGTGCTGCTATAGTGTTCTGTATTATATGGATATTATGTGCTACTATAGTGTGCTGTAATATGGATATATGGATATTGTGTGCTGCATTATATGGAAATTATGTGCTGCTGTAGTGTCCTGCATTATATGGATATAATGTGCTGCTCTAGTGTCCTGCATTATATGGATATTATGTGCTGCTATAGTGTGCTGTATTATATGGATATTATGTGCTGCTATAGTGTCCTGCATTATATGGATATTATGTGCTGCTATAGTGTGCTGTAATATATGGATATTATGTGCTGCTATAGTGTGCTGTATTATATGGATATTATGTGCTGCTATAGTGCTATAGTATATCGCTTCTCGGCCTTTTGGCTAAGATCAAGTGTAGTATCTGTTCTTATCAGTTTTCATGCCAGTGGTACACTATGCCGGTATGGGGCTGGTAGGGATGGGTGCTGCATGGAGGATGCAGGTGTACCAGGGCTTCCCGAGGCTGGTTCTGAGGCATCAGCTCGACGGCTGCCCCGATGTGACTTGTTCCCTCCGGGTCTCGCCATGAGGCTGAGAGGGTCTAGAGCCGAGGTACTTTTGTGCCTCGAGGAGTGGTGACCCCGAGGTGCCGAAACTCACTGGGAGGATGGGCTCACTGAGTTGAAGCACGGGCACCATAATCTCTTCACCTTGTGGCACTCACCTCTTGATTCCCGGGGTTCTGGCTAGGATCAGAGAAATTTTTATAGATCCGGCCGGATGTCCGGGCAGTATATCTGCACACATTCACTTATTTATTTCTTTTTTGTCTCACTGTGTCACTTTTTGCGTGTTGTGTGTTCACAGGATTTGTCAGGATGCGGTAGCCCTTCTGGGTGTCCCTCCTGGTGGTCTAGGGGTGTGTGGCCATTAGGTTCCGCACCTCCCTGCAAACACCCCGGGTACTCCTGCTTTGGCAGGGTACCTACCGTTATCGTGCTGCTATAGTGTGCTGTATTATCTGGATATTATGTGCTGCTATAGTGTCCTGCATTATATGGATATTATGTGCTGCTATAGTGTGCTGTAATATGGATATTATGTGCTGCTATAGTGTTCTGTATTATATGGATATTATGTGCTGTAATATATGGATATATATGGATATTATGTGCTGCTATAGTGTGCTGTAATATATGGATATTATGTGCTGCTATAGTGTGCTGTAATATATGGATATGATGTGCTGCTATAGTGTCCTGCATTATATGGATATTATGTGCTGCTATAGTGTGCTGTAATATATGGATATTATATGTGCTGCTATAGTGTGCTGTATTATATGGCTATAGTGTGCTGTAATATATGGATATTATGTGCTGCTATAGTGTGCTGTATTACATGGATATTATGTGCTGCTATAGTGTCCTGCATTATATGGATATAATGTGCTGCTATTGTGTCCTGCATTATATGGATATTATGTGCTGCTACAGTGTTCTGTATTATATGGATATTATGTGCTGCTATAGTGTGCTGCATTATATGGATATTATGTGCTGCTATAGTGTCCTGCATTATATGGATATTATGTGCTGCTATAGTGTGCTGTAATATATGGATATTATGTGCTGCTATAGTGTGCTGTAATATATGGATATTATATGTGCTGCTATAGTGTGCTGTAATATATGGATATATATGGATATTATATGTGCTGCTATAGTGTGCTGTATTATATGGATATATATGGATATTATATGTGCTGCTATAGTGTGCTGTATTATATGGATATATATGGATATTATATGTGCTGCTATAGTGTGCTGTAATATGGATATATATGGATATTATATGTGTTGCTATAGTGTGCTGTAATATGGATATATGGATATTATGTGCTGCTATAGTGTGCTGTATTATATGGATATTATGTGCTGCTATAGTGTGCTGTAATATATGGATATATATATGGATATTATATGTGCTGCTATAGTGTGCTGTAATATGGATATATATGGATATTATATGTGCTGATAGTGTGCTGTAATATATGGATCTATATGGATATTATATGTGCTGCTATAGTGTGCTGTAATATGGATATATGGATATTATGTGCTGCTATAGTGTGCTGTATTATATGGATAATATGTGCTGCTATAGTGTGCTGTAATATATGGATATTATGTGCTGCTATAGTGTGCTGTAATATATGGATATTATGTGCTGCTATAGTGTCCTGCATTATATGGATATTATGTGCTGCTATAGTGTCCTGCATTATATGGATATTATATGCTGCTATAGTGTGCTGTAATATGGATATATGGATATTATGTGTTGCTATAGTGTGCTGTAATATATGGATATTATGTGCTGCTATAGTGTGCTGTAATATATGGATATTATGTGCTGCTATAGTGTGCTGTAATATATGGATATTATGTGCTGCTATAGTGTGCTGTAATATATGGATATTATGTGCTGCTATAGTGTGCTGTATTATATGGATATATATGGATATTATGTGCTGCTATAGTGTGCTGTATTATATGGATATTATGTGCTGCTATAATGTGCTGCAATATATGGATATTATGTGCTGCTATAGTGTGCTGTAAAATATGGATATATATGGATATTATATGTGCTGCTATAGTGTGCTGTAATATGGATATTATGTGCTGCTATAGTGTGCTGTATTATATGGATATTATGTGCTGCTATAGTGTGCTGTAATATGGATATATGGATATTATGTGCTGCTATAGTGTGCTGTAATATATGGATATTATATGTGCTGCTATAGTGTGCTGTAATATGGATATATGGATATTATGTGCTGCTATAGTGTGCTGTAATATATGGATATTATATGTGCTGCTATAGTGTGCTGTAATATGGATATATGGATATTATGTGCTGCTATAGTGTGCTGTAATATATGGATATTATATGTGCTGCTATAGTGTGCTGTAATATGGATATATGGATATTATGTGCTGCTATAGTGTGCTGTAATATATGGATATTATATGTGCTGCTATAGTGTGCTGTAATATGGATATATGGATATTATGTGCTGCTATAGTGTGCTGTAATATATGGATATTATGTGCTGCTATAGTGTGCTGTATTATATGGATATTATGTGCTGCTATAGTGTCCTGCATTATATGGATATTATGTGCTGCTATAGTGTTCTGTATTATATGGATATTATGTGCTACTATAGTGTGCTGTAATATATGGATATATATGGATATTATGTGCTGCTATAGTGTGCTGTAATATATGGATATTATTTGCTGCTATAGTGTGCTGCATTATATGCATATTATGTGCTGCTATAGTGTGCTGCATTATATGGATATTATGTGCTGATATAGTGTCCTGTATTATATGGATATTATGTGCTGCTATAGTGTGCTGTAATATATGGATATTATGTGCTGCTATAGTGTGCTGTAATATATGGATATTATGTGCTGCCTATAGTGTGCTGTAATATATGGATATTATGTGCTGCCTATAGTGTGCTGTAATATATGGATATTATATGTGCTGCTATAGTGTGCTGTAATATATGGATATATATGGATATTATATGTGCTGCTATAGTGTGCTGTAATATATGGATATTATGTGCTGCTATAGTGTGCTGTAATATGGATATATGGATATTATGTGCTGCTATAGTGTGCTGTAATATATGGATATATATATGGATATTATGTGCTGCTATAGTGTGCTGTAATATATGGATATTATTTGCTGCTATAGTGTGCTGTATTATATGGATATTATGTGCTGCTATAGTGTGCTGTAATATATGGATATTATGTGCTGCCTATAGTGTGCTGTAATATATGGATATTATATGTGCTGCTATAGTGTGCTGTAATATATGGATATATATGGATATTATATGTGCTGCTATAGTGTGCTGTAATATATGGATATTATGTGCTGCTATAGTGTGCTGTAATATGGATATATGGATATTATGTGCTGCTATAGTGTGCTGTATTATATGGATATTATGTGCTGCTATAGTGTGCTGTAATATATGGATATATATATGGATATTATATGTGCTGCTATAGTGTGCTGTAATATGGATATATATGGATATTATATGTGCTGCTATAGTGTGCTGTAATATATGGATATTATATGTGCTGCTATAGTGTGCTGTAATATATGGATATATGGATATTATGTGCTGCTATAGTGTGCTGTAATATATGGATATTATATGTGCTGCTATAGTGTGCTGTAATATGGATATATGGATATTATGTGCTGCTATAGTGTGCTGTATTATATGGATAATATGTGCTGCTATAGTGTGCTGTAATATATGGATATTATGTGCTGCTATAGTGTGCCTTATTATATGGATATTATGTGCTGCTATAGTGTGCTGTAATATATGGATATTATGTGCTGCTATAGTGTGCTGTAATATGGATAATATGTGCTGCTATAGTGTGCTGTATTATATGGATATTATGTGCTGCTATAGTGTGCTGTAATATATGGATATATATGGATATTATATGTGCTGCTATAGTGTGCTGTAATATGGATATATGGATATTATGTGCTGCTATAGTGTGCTGTAATATATGGATATTATATGTGCTGCTATAGTGTGCTGTAATATATGGATATATATGGATATTATATGTGCTGCTATAGTGTGCTGTAATATATGTATATATATGGATATTATATGTGCTGCCATAGTGTGCTGTAATATATGGATATTATGTGCTGATATAGTGTGCTGTAATATATGGATATTATATGTGCTGCTATAGTGTGCTGTAATATATGGATATTATATGTGCTGCTATAGTGTGCTGTAATATATGTATATATATGGATATTATATGTGCTGCCATAGTGTGCTGTAATATGGATGTTTGTTCCCTTTTTTTTTTTTATGCGAAAATTTGTAATGAAATTTACATTGCGATTATATCTCACCTAAAAGAAGGGAGGAATCAGTGTCCTCTGACTGGAAGTGCCGATATTCTCAAATATTTGCATATTCGCATATATTCGTGCATATTAATAAAAAAAAATGAATATTCGTCATTACGAAGATATATCACTACATTCTAAATATTTGCAAAATCGGGAGGTACTTTTCATTATCTGCAGTCCTCTGCTCCTTTATACTGTACTTTTTGTATCTGCTGTCTGAACTCTTATAGGGCTGTATTTTACATTATTTGAGGTGATGTGCTGCACAATACAGTATCTATATGGGGTTCTTTATATTATTTACCACAATACTATACAGTGTACTCTCTGAGGGAGATTTTGCAAAACCTGTGTAGAGGGAAAGTTGACAAGTTGCCCATAGGAACCAATTAAGTCTTTTATCCTTCAGAGGCCTTTTTAAATAAAAGGAGCAACCTAATTGGTTGCTATGGACAACTAGTCGACTTCCCTATACAGGTTTCAATAACTGTCCCCATATATGTATAAAGGACTGTGTTGCTGTACTATGGTGTACACTATATGTGAGGTGCTGTTATAGTGAACTGAACTATACATATCTATTGATGTGGATCTATACTGATTGGCTGTGGACTGTAGTCCTTTCAATGGCGTTGATTAGGGATACACCGTGTCACAGAGATTCCCTACTAAACAATAAAAGGGTGTCCCACCTCAGTCTTAGTCTCAGTTTGAAGGCTGCAAACTTAAATATGGCATAAAAAGTGCTTATCAATGGAGATCCCTCTGATCTCCATTGATCAGCACTTTGAATCTCTGATCTAAGCTATCAGAGCAGAGATTACGTCTGTGTATGGCAGCCATTGCCCTACTCCTGACCCAATGAATAAGTACTTTCATCCTGAGGTGACATGTGTGACAACTGTCTGCTATTTGGACCAGCATTCTCGTCCTGCATTGTCAACCTTCCAGTAATGTATTGTCATCATGTTGGGGGAAATTTATGGTGCTGCCTTATAGGAAGATTCTTTTTGTTGCCCGTAGCACCAATCAGCGTGCAGCGTTCACTTCTCATATTGCTCTGTTAAAAAAGAAAAGCTGAGCTGTGATTGGTTACTATGGGCAACAAAGAGAATCTTACTATAAGGCAGTGCAATTGATCTCCCCCATTGTTGAAATAAAATTTTTATGTCAAATTGTAGAGTTTTTCTTTAATTTATCATCTTCCCATAGCTATTATCATATTGATGGTAGGTGATGGTAACAGCTCTCCTTCCCTGCACAATGACCTCTAAACAGGTCACAGAGCATGACCATCAGGGTATGTTCACACGGCAATTCTGCATAAAAATTTGCAAGGACATTTCAATGTCAATGGGATTCTGCCGCTCTGTTCGCATGGCAGAATTTCCGCTGCATGAAAATCCTGATTCCGGTGTCCACAAAATAATTAAGGGTAGGATTGACACTGCGGATGAGCTAGTGACCATCCCTGGAGTATGCCTCCTGCTGTGCCCATGCGTCCTGCTTTGTCTGCTTCTAGCCGCAATCCGCCGCCAAGAGCACACACACAGTGATCTACTAGTTGTCGCGCGCATGTGTAGTGTACTCACAGACATCGCTGTCACTCCCCCTGCTCCTTGAGCTAGTGTCTGTGGGGGAGATTTATCAAACCCTGTTCAGAGAAAAAATTGCTGAGCTGCCAACAGCAACCAATCAGATTGCTTCTTTCATTTTTCAAAGGCCTTTTCAGAAATTAAATGAGCAATATGATTGGTTCCTATGGGCAACTCAGCAACTTTTCCTCTGGGCAGGTTTTGATAAATCTTCCCCTGTGAGTACACTGCGCATGTGCGTGGCGATTTGCAGATCGCTGTGTGTCTGCTCATAGTGGCGGATTGCGGCTACAAGCAGACAAAGCAGGACGACGCATGAGCAACAGGAGGCACATTCTTGGGACTGTCAGTAGCGCATCCACAGAGTCAAATATGCTGCGGATGCGCTACAAGTGACCCTACCCTAAACTTGTTCAAAGCTTTTGCGGATTCTACTCGTAAACGCATTGCAGTCTATTAGATGGCTCATTTCTAAGCAGTCCTAGCATCGGTGCTCTGCAGCTCTCAATGGCTGGTCACAGCTCAGGACATTAGCACTGAGAAGATGTCTGCCCCAGTAACCATAGGTGTCCATTGGTAAACAACCTTATCATTTCTATAACGTCTGCACCCATTGAACAGCTCCCAGCACTCGAATGTGTGTACAGTATCTTCATTACTGTCTGAGTAGTGATGTCGCGAACATAACATTTTCGGTTCGCGGACCGCGAACTTCCGCAAAAGTTCGCGAACCGACGAATCGGGTGAACCGCCATTGACTTCAATGGGCAGGCAAATTTTAAAACCCACAGGGACTCTTTCTGGGCACAATAGTGATTTAAAAGTTGTTTCAAGGGGACTAACACCTGGACTGTGGCGTGCTGGAGGGGGATCCATGGCAAAACTCCCATGGAAAATTACATAGTTGATGCAGAGTCTGGTTTTAATCCATAAAGGGCATAAATCACCTAACATTCCTAAATGGTTTGGAATAACGTGCTTTAGCCCCCTTTTGGCAGCACATGGAGCCCCCCTTTAGGCATCACATAGTTCGATCTCCCATTTAGACAGCACATAGATTCCCCCCTTTTAGGCAGCACATAGTTAGATCACCCCTTTAGGCAGCACATAGATTCCCCCATGTTAGGCAGCACATAGTTAGAGCCTCCCTTTAGGCAGCACATAGAGCCCCCTTTAGGCAGCACATAGTTAGATCCCCCCTTTAGGCATCACATAGTTAGATCCCCCCTTTAGGCAGCACATAGATTCCCCCATGTTAGGCAGCACATAGTTAGAGCCCCCCTTTAGGCAGCACATAGATTCCCCCATATTAGGCAGCACATAGTTAAAGCCTCCCTTTAGGCAGCACATAGAGCCCCATTTAGGCAGCACATATTTAGATCCCCCCTTTAGGCAGCACATAGATTCCCCCATATTAGGCAGCACATAGTTAGAGCCCCCCTTTAGGCAGCACATAGTGGGATTTGAACCCAAGGCCCCAGCGCTGCAAGTCTAACCTCTGAGCCACCATGCTACCCTTACCATACATCTAATATGCACGGTTGCTAAAATGGACAGAGATGTCAGCGGAGAGTACCAGAAAAATTAGGCATGTACATATGGCTAAAAAATTTGGTATTGTTGCAGCCGCAGCTGTAGCAGCGCCCGGAAAAATTGCGGCAGCATAAAAAGTGCAGCACCAGAGGCCAGAAAAATTAAGCATGTACACATGGCTGAAATATAAGAACAAGCGCATATCCAAGAGTCTATTAGACTCTATAATGCAGGACGGAGAAACATTATTAAGAAATTTTCATCCCTCTCTGTAATTTATTTTTGAAAATTTAAGTTTAAAAATCACACGCAACAAGCGTTCCTTGGTGTAATGGTTAGTACTCTTTAAAATTCAAGTTTAAATTATCAGAAAGTCCAGAAGACTCTATAATGCAGGACGATGAAAAACACAAAGAAATCCTTTTCAAAAGTGCGCCATGGCCATGTAGGAACGCTTGAAATGGCCACACACCTTCCTGGACTGCTTCAGGACATCCTGTAAGCCTGGGTACTTGAGCATAAAGCGTTGTACAATCAGATTACACACATGTGCCATGCACGGCACATGTGTCAACTTGCCCAACCTCAATGCCGCCAACAAATTTGTTCCGTTGTCACAAACCACCTTGCCGATCTCCAGTTGGTGCGGAGTCAGCCACTGGTCCACCTGTGCGTTCAGGGCCGACAGGAGCGCTGGTGCGGTGTGACTCTCCACTTTGAGGCAAGTCAACCCCAAGATGGCGTGACACTGCCGTATCCGGGATGTGGAATAGCACCTGAGGAGCTGGGGGGGGTGTCGGTTATGTGGAGCAAGACGCAGCAGTGAAAGAGGACTCGGCCGATGGGTTATGGAAGAGGATGGAGTAGGAGGAGTAGAGGAGGTGGCAGCAGGCCTGCCTGCAAGTCGTGGTGGTGTCATTAACTCCTCTGCAGAGCCATGCATTCCATGCTTAGCAACCGTCACCAGGTTTACCCAATGCGCAGTGTAGGTGATATACCTGCCCTGACCACGCTTTGCAGACCAGGTATCAGTGGTCAGATGGATCCTTGCCCCTACACTGTGTGCCAGACATGCCATAATTTCCTTTTGCACAATGGAGTAAAGGTTGGGGATTGCCTTTTGTGCAAAAAAATTTCGGCCGGGTACCTTCCACTGCGGTGTCCCAATGGCTACAAATTTTTTAAAGGCCTCAGACTCCACCAGCTTGTATGGTAAAAGCTGGCGGGCTAGCAGTTCCGATAAGCCAGCTGTCAGATGCCGGGCTAGGGGGTGACTTTGAGACATTGTCTTCTTGCGCTCAAACATCTCCTTGACAGACACCTGACTGTGGGCAGATGAGCAGGAACTGCTCAAGGCGAGAGACGGAGAGGTGGATGGTTGAGAGGGGGCAAGGAGGGCAGCAGTGGTTGACCTGGCTGAAGATGCTGGACCAGGAGGAGGATGGCGGCTTTGACTTTGTGTGCTGCTTGTACTGACATGTTGATCCCATAGGCGTTTGTGATGTGACATCCTGTGCCTTCGCAAAGCAGTTGTGCCTAGGTGGGTGTTGGACTTCCCATGACTCAGTTTCTTCTGGCACAGGTTGCAAATGGCCTCGCTGTTGTCAGAGGCAGACACACACAAAAGGTGGTGGCAACAGCATGCGTTGATTGACGTCCCGTCTGGCTGACCCCGGGTGCCGATGCATGCTGTCTGACTGTGCCACTAGCTCCTTGCGATAACCTCCTCCTCCTCTCTGTCTCCCCATCTGAACTTTCCCCCTCTTCTTCTCTTCTAGCGGGCACCCACGTGGCATCCACGGACACATCATCATCATCAACACCTTCACTGCTATCTGACACCTCAAGAAAGGAAGCAGCAGCGGGCACAACATCATCACACCGTACGTCCATGTGTGTAATGCTGCCTGACTGAGACATATCCCTGTTAACTACATCCTCTGGCAATAATGGTTGCACATCACTCATGTCTTCAAACTGTTGTATAAATAACTCCTCTGACGGATCAAGTAAAGCTGATGTGGTGCTAGTGTTGGTGGTGGCAGCAGGCGGGCAAATGGTAGCATGAGAGGTGCCCGAAGCTAAGCTAGAGGAGGAGAAAAATGGTGCGTCAAGGTTCCGAGCGGAAGCTGTAGTTGATTGGGTGTCTTGTGATAGCCATTTAACTAAGTCCTCAGAACTTTGGGGGTTCAGGGTATGTGGCCTCTGGACACTGGCCATTCTAGGGCCAAAGGGAATCCCAGCACCACGATGGCCCCTGCGGGGTAGCCTTCCTCTGCCTGTCATTTTTTTGGTTAAATTTGCACAAGTGTCACACCAAATGTGATTTGCACTAGGGTGACACAATTTGCCCTGCAGGCAAAAAAACTGGTAACTTTGACGTGAACTGACAGTGACGACTGGTTTTATTTAACAGCCAAAAAAGGAATTTTTTTTTTAAATTTGCACAACTGTCACACCTAATGTGATTTGCACTAGGGTGACACAATTTGCCCTGCAGGCAAAAAAACTGGCAACTGTGACGTGAACTGACAGTGACTACTGGTTTTATTTAGCACAACTGTCACACCAAATGTGATTTGCACTAGTGTGACAATGAGCAAAAAAGCTTGCCAGCGGAGTTCCCCTTTTAAGCAGTGGTCCCCAACCAGGGTGCCTCCAGCTGTTGCAAAACACACGGACTGATATATTTCAGCCCTTTGAATATTGTAGTAGTTAGTTGTTTTAAAGAAAAAAAGCTTGCCAGAGGAGTTCCCCTTTTAAGCAGTGGTCCCCAACCAGGGTGCCTCCAGCTGTTGCAAAACACACGGACTGATATCTTTCAGCCCTTTGAATACTGTAGTAGTTAGTTGCTTGAAGGAACTTAAGTTTTATACTGGAGTACCGCTTTTAACCAGCGGTTCCCTCCCAACCAGGGTGCCTCCAGCTGTTGCAAGACACATGGACTGATATCTTTCAGCCCTTTGAATACTGTAGTAGTTAGTTGCTTGAAGGAACTTAAGTTTTATACTGGAGTACCGCTTTTAACCAGCGGTTCCCTCCCAACCAGGGTGCCTCCAGCTGTTGCAAGACACACGGACTGATATCTTTCAGCCCTAAAAAGGTTTTTTTTGGCTGCTGTCCTTAAAGCAGATGTTACACTAGTGCTTTAGAAGTAAACTGGACCCTGAATACACCACCTAGCAGCAACCTAGCTATCGTTTTCCCTATACAGCAGGAGCAGCTTCTCTGACCCTCCACTTCCTAAGCCTGCAGCATGCTGAATGAGGCTAAAATGGCGTCCGTGCAAGAGGTAGGAGGGTCTGGAAGGGAGGGACTGCTGCTGATTGGCTGTAATGTGTCTGCTGACTCTGACTCACAGGGTCAAAATTTACTGCAATGTTAAATTATAGGGGGCAGATAGAACTTCACATATGTTTGCCCGGCGATGCGAACGCTAACATGCTAAATTCGGCCGGAACTGTTCGCCGGCGAACAATTAGCGACATCTCTATCTATGAGCTCTCTCTGACCATACTTTACAATGGAGTCTACTCAGCCACAAATAGCTGGTACAAGAGCTCTGTTGTCTTTATAAACAATCAAAATTATAGTACAGTATTATAAGAGTACGAAGTGTGGTACATAAGCTTTGTTTATTCAGTGTTTAATTTTCCCAACCTTACATATAGTATAATAAAATTACTGGTTCATATCACTAGAACATAATAACCCTGAGCTACTTATTCACCCAACATCCTGTTTAATCCCTCTGACTTCATTATCACAGGTGACAGACCTTTCATGAGGAGCAAACAAAACTGATCCCCTTCCTACGACATGCAGAGGTGTATAATGCAGCTATAGAAGTAGAACACAGAATAACCCTGTAGTAATGTCCCTGTAGGTAAGGGAACAGCAATATGTCTATGATTTTCTATTGTCAGCCCCTTTAGGCCCTATTCACATGACAGAATTGCCGAGAGGAATCCGGTAATGGGACTCATTATATATGGGACTCTGCTGTACTGTTCATATGGTAGAAATTCAAATTCCGGACTCCGCAGAAAGAATGAACAGCATTGCTGTTTATGGAGACAGTATATTTCTGAGCGGTCCTAGTGCCAACTTGTTCTGCCGATGCCTGCGGAATGTCCAGCAGGAATTTTTCTGGCTGGAAATTTTACAATGGGAATGGGGCCTTACAGCTTTATTAATCTATGCCACCAGATCTTTAAGACGTGGGAACCTCAGTCCATCACTAGAACCAGAGTCCTTCTAAGAAATAATAATAGTAATATTACTGTTATTACTTGGGGGTCTGGATACTGAAAACCTAGCTAATATATCCAGTGCCCATTCCAATAAATGAGGGAACCTGTGCTACATGTCATAGTCTTCCAAAGTATGAGAAATTTTTATTTATTTTTTAACAAAAGTAAGCACAGCGGTCTGTCAACTTACAATGGCCTCAGGTTATAATATTTCTAATATATAATGGTCTTTTCTCACCCATTGTAACTTGAAACCAGACTCAACATACAATGCTACGGACAGTCCAGATCTGTGAAACGTGTCAATGGCTGGAAGAACTGACCAATAAAAATGTGCATTTCACTGGTAAAACCCCTGTATTTCTGAAGTGTATGCACTGACTGGTGTCTGGTAGCGCCCCCTACAGTACAGGAAGGTATTACATGTTCTGTACTACTCTTTACCTGTGCCAGAGTTAGCTGCTCCTGTGGACACCAGGTCAGAATGGCTCCATTTAACTTTTTTGGGACACTGTTGGAGATTTATCAAAATTTGTGCAGAGAAAAAGTTGTCCAGTTGCCCAAAGCAACCAATCAGATCGCTTCTTTCATTTTTAAAAAGTTAGTTCTCTACTTATTTTTCTTTAACCCTGTTTAACTTTCTGGTATCAGTTTATAAAAAAAAAAAAAAAAAATTTCTACCGGAGTACCCCTTTAACCCCTTAAGGACCAAGGACGTACCGGTACGTCCTTGGTCCTGCTCTTCTGATATAACGCGGGGTTACACAGTAACCCCGCGTCATATCATGGCGGGCCTGGCGTCATAGTGAAGCCGGGACCCGCCTCTAATAGCGCGCAGCGCCGTTCGCGGCGCCGCGCGCTATTAACCCTTTAGCCGCGTGCTCAAAGCTGAGCCGCGCGGCTAAAAGTGAAAGTGAAAGTTCCCGGCTAGCTCAGTCGGGCTGTTCGGGATAGCCGCGGCTAATCGCGGCATCCCGAACAGCTGACAGGACAGCGGGAGGGCCCCTTCCTGCCTCCTCGCTGTCCGATCGCCGAATGACTGCTCAGTGCCTGAGATCCAGGCATGAGCAGTCATCCGGCAGAATCGTTGATCACTGGTTTCTTATGAGAAACCAGTGATCAACATAGAAGATCAGTGTGTGCAGTGTTATAGGCCCCTATGGGACCTATAACACTGCAAAAAAAAAAGTGAAAAAAAAAGTGAATAAAGATCATTTAACTCCTCCCCTATTAAAAGTTTGAATCACCCCCCTTTTCCAATAAAAAAAAAAAAACACAGTGTAAATAAAAATAAAAATATGTGGTATCACCGCGTGCGGAAATGTCCGAATTATAAAAATATATCATTAATTAAACCGCTCGGTCAATGGCGTGCGCGCAAAAAAATTCCAAAGTCCAAAATAGTGCATTTTTGGTCACTTAATAAGTAATCACTTGATAAATAAGTCCTATCAATGCAAAAATGGTACCGTTAAAAACTTCAGATCACGGCGCAAAAAATGAGCCCTCATACCGCCCCATACACGGAAAAATAAAAAAGTTATAGGGGTCAGAAGATGACAATTTTAAACGTATTAATTTTCCTGCATGTAGTTATGATTTTTTCCAGAAGTCCGACAAAATCAAACCTATATAAGTAGGGTATCATTTTAATCGTATGGACCTACAGAATACATATCAGGTGTCATTTTTACCGAAAAATGTACTACGTAGAAACGGAAGCCCTCAAAAATTACAAAACAGCGTTTTTTTTTCAATTTTGTCGCACAATGATTTTTTTTCCCGCTTCACCATAGATTTTTGGGCAAAATGACTGACGTCATTACAAAGTAGAATTGGTGGCGCAAAAAATAAGCCACCATATGGATTTTTAGGTGTAAATTTGAAAGAGTTATGATTTTTTAAAGGCAAGGAGCAAAAAACGAAAATGCAAAAATGGAAAAACCTCCGGTCCTTAAGGGGTTAAGGTACCAATTAATACCAGTATACAAGTAACAAATGTTATATATATACCGTATTTATCGGCGTATAACACGCACTTTTTAGGTTAAAATTTTGAGCCTAAAGTCTATGTGCGTGTTATACGCCGATAAGCCGATGCAGTTCAATGATTTAAAGCGGGCGCTTTAAATCAATGAACTGCAGCGGCTTTGCAGGTGCAGAGACAGCCAGCACTGCCGGCTTCTCTGCCCCTGCCTGCCCTGGGGTCTAGAGCCCTGCTGCCGGCCCTTCTCTCCCCCTGACTATCGGCGCCGGCAATGGGTGCCGGCACCGAAAGTCAGGGGGAGAGAACGGGCAGCGGCACCGATAGCCAGGGGGAGAAAAGGAGCCGGCAGCAGGGCTCTAGACCCCAGGAAAGGCAGGGGGAGATAAGCGGGCAGTGACGGCCTCTCTCCCCCTGCCTTTCCTGGGGCTGTATCGGGGTATACACGCGCACACACGCACCCTCATTTTACCATGGATATTTGGGTAAAAAACTTTTTTTACCCAAATATCCTTGGTAAAATGAGGGTGCTTGTTATAGGCCGGTGCGTGGTATACCCCGATAAATACGATATATATATATATATATATATATATATGTATGTATGTATGTATGTATGTATGTGTGTATGTATGTGTATATGTATGTGTATATGTATGTGTGTATGTATGTGTATGTATGTATATGTGTGTATGTATGTATATGTATGTATATGTATGTATGTATATATATGTGTGTATATGTATATATGTATGTATATATATGTATGTATATATATGTATGTATATATATGTATGTATATATATGTATGTATGTATATATATATGTAAATATATATATGTGTATGTAAATATATATATGTGTATGTAAATATATATATGTATGTAAATATATATATGTATGTAAATATATATTTTTGTATTTATATTTTATTATATTATTTGTATTATATTTTTGGCAAATCTATATTCTTGTCTAGCTGGATATTGATTGCATGTAATGTAATTGTATGGGATGCACATAGGATGCTATATACAGGCTTTTTGTTATCCAGCATTACCTGACAGATGCCATGTTGTAAAGATCATATACTGTAACTGAAATTGATTGTTGTGCTGTTATCTATTGGTAAAAGAGGAAGTCCATTTGAGGAACTCTATTATGACTTTTGTGTACATACTGCTGTTCCTCATACTCCCTGCCAGATGTTATAGTCAGCGTTTTACAATGTTTCTGCAATATTGTGTAAAAGGAGAGAGGACTTTGTTCCTTCTGATAAGGCAGGGCCGGCGTTAAGGCGAGGCAAACCAGGGGGCCCCCTACGGGCTGCTCAGTGCCGGATTGGGGGGGGGGGGACAACGGGGCAATTTCCTCTCGAGATTCATTTCCCCCCTCACATTCAGGACATCCCTGTGTCCCGAAAGATCTTTTAGGGACACAAGGATATCCCAGTTACCTTTCTGCTGCCCCGCATTAACTTTAAAAGACTTCCCGTGCATGCGCCCATAGGAGCAGAGCGGACTGGAGCAGCAAGGACGCACATGGTAAGTTACCAGCGGCATGTCATCTTCAGTGCTCCGACCACCGCTCCTCGAGTCTCGGGACCTACTGCTATGGCCAAAAGGCCATAGCAGTACAGTGGGGATCAAAAGCTTGGGCACCCCAGGTAAAAATTTGTATTAATGTGCATAAAGAAGCCAAGGAAAGATGGAAACACCTCCAAAAGGCATCAAATTACAGATTAGACATTTTGTCAACAAAAGTTAGATTTTATTTCCATCATTTACACTTTCAAAATAACAGAAAACAAAAAAAGTCGTCTGCAAAAGTTTGAGCACCCTGCAGAGTTAATATGTTGTACTGCCCCCTTTGGCAAGTATCACAGCTTGTAAATGCTTTTTGTAGCCAGCCAAGAGTCTTTCAATTCTTGTTTGAGGTATCTTTGCCAATTCTTCCTTACAAAAGTCTTCCAGTTCTTCGAGATTTCTGGGCTGTCTGTCACGCACTGCTCTTTTAAGGTCTATCCATAGATTTTCAATCATGTTGAGGTCAGGAGATAGTGAAGGCCATGGCAAAACTTTCAGTTTATGCCTCTTGATGTAATCCCCCCGTGGATTTCGAGGTGTGTTTGGGATCATTATCCATTTGTAGAAGCCATCCTCTCTTTAATTTCAGCTTTTTCACAGATGGCATCAAGTTAGCATCCACAATTTGCTGAAATTTTATTGAATCCATTTTTCCTTCTACTCGTGAGATGTTCCCTATGCCACTGGCTGCAATACAACCCCAAAGCATGATTGATCCACCCCCATGCTTAACAGTTGGACAGAGGTTATTTTCATTAAATTCTGTTCCCCTTCTTCTCCAAACGTGCCTTTGCTCATTCCAGCCAAAAAGTTCAATTTTAACCTCATCGGTCCACAGAACTTTTTTCCAAAATGCATCAGGCTTGTCTGTATGTTCATTTGCAAAGTTCAAACGCTGACTTTTGCGGTGAGGACGTGGAAGAGGTTTTCTTCTGATGACTCTTCCATGAAGACCATATTTGTACAAGTATCTCTTTATAGTGGAATAGTGTACCACAATTCCAATGTCTGCCAGATCTTTCTGGAGGGATTGTGCAGTCAAACGTGGGTTTTGAATTGTTTTTCTCACAATCCTGCGAGCTATTCTGTCTGATATTTTTCTTGGTCTTCCAGATCTTGCTTTAACTTCCACTGTTCCTGAAGACTGCCATTTCTTAATTACATTCCGAACAGAGGATAGTGACATCTGAAAACGTTTTGCTATCTTCTTATAGCCTTCTCCAGCTTTGTGAGCGTCAATTATTTTAAGTTTCAGATTTCTAGACAACTGCTTAGAAGAACCCATGGTGCTGATTGTTGGGGCAAGGTCAGATGAGTCTGGGCATGTAAAACCTTTGAGATTCCACATCAACATATAACCGAGTTATGTACGAAACTTGTGTATATGAACACGGCCCATACAACAGAGTTCCAGTAACTCTGCTCAACAATCTTAATAGGACACAGGTGTATAGGGCAAACAATGGTCACGCCGGCAACTGAAGTTAGGTGAGAGTACACAGGAATAGTAGTGACTCACGGTTTAGCAAAAAGACTTTGTTTCATTTATTCAAGTATTTCCAGGTACGTTGTCTCACAGGACATCAAGTTAGCAACGATATTTCATTAGTAGCAGCATAGATGATAACATGCTCCGTGCTCCTTTCAGTCTGGCCCAACGTTTCGGGGGCATGCCCCCTTAGTCATGCGCCAACTTAGGCGCATGACTAAGGGGGCGTGCCCCCGAAACGTTGGGCTAGACTGAAAGGAGCACGGAGCATGTTATCATCTATGCTGCTACTAATGAAATATCGTTGCTAACTTGATGATAGCGTGACGGTTGTTTGCCCTATACACCTGTGTCCTATTAAAACCTTTGAGATTGACATCACCTGGTCTTCCCAGATGGTGATTGAGAACAATCCATGACACTGGCAGGTCTCAGCTTTGCAAAGGGGGCAGTGCATGCTATAAATTCTGCAGGGTGCCCAAACTTTTGCAGATGCAATTTTTTTGTTTTCTGTTATTTTGAAAGTGTGAATGATGGAAATAAAATCTAACTTTTGTTGAGATATTGTAAGAATGTATCATCTGTAATTTGATGCCTTTTGGAGATTTTTCCATCTTTCCTTGGCTTCTTTATGCACATTTACCTGGGGTGCCCAAACTTTTGATCCCCACCGTAGATCATGACTCCTGACCGGAGAAGCGGTGAACAGAGCACTGAAGTGGGGCAGTACAGAGACATACAGCCTCCAGCCATACACTGTATATGGCTGAAGGCTGTATGTCTGTGGGGGAACTATACTGTGAACCTAATGTGGGGGAACTATACTGCCAACCTAATGTGGGGGAACTATACTGCCAGCCTAATGTGGGGGAACTACAACCTAATGTGGGGGAACTGCAACCTAATGTGGGGGAACTATACTGCCTACCTAATGTGGGTAAACTACAACCTAATGTGGGGTAACTATACTGCCTACCTACTGTGGGGGAACTATAACCTAATGTGGGGGAACTTTACTGCCAACCTAATGTGGGGGAACTATACTGCCAACCTAATGTGGGGGAACTGCAACCTAACACGTTTTGCACCTAGGTGCTTTATCGTAGACTGGTCAGTCTACGATTAAGCACCTAGGTGCAAAACGCGTCAGACACTACCCTTTGTATGTGATTTCTGTTGGAATATTATAATAAAAGCAAGATTTTACATGCACACTTTGCGCTGGACGATCTTCTTTTTACTAGTGTGTGCAACAATCCGAGGGTGGGACCGGCACATCCCTGCACAGGTGATACAGAAATTGGTTGGAAGAGAGTGCGGTACAAACACTGTGCATTACATCTATATATATAAAACTCAATGGGAGACATGTATTAAAGATTTTTTACCTCTGTCGTGTGTTAAAACTTTTGCGCTAAATTTTGCGCAAGCTGTTTTTTTGCGTCTTTTTTTTTTTGCGTACATTCGGGTGGAGTATTTTCTCCAGATGTGTAGGTTTCGGTGTACCTTGGAGTGACATATTTAGTAGGCACGGATTCATTAACTGTGTACATTTCATTTACCCGCAGAAGTCTTGCGCAATGACCATATTTTTATGTGCTTCTGCGCATAATTTAGAATTCGGCAAAAGGGGTAAACTGCTTCTACCCTACACAAATAATGATACACGTCCCCCAATGTGTGTGTGTGTGTGTGTGTGTGTGTGTGTATGTTCCAGCATCACGTCCAAACGGCTAAAGATATTAACATGAAACTTGGCTCACATGTTACTAATATTTCAACAACAAACATAGGATAGGTTACTCACTCCCATTTGCCAGGGTCAGGGTTTTTGTTTAAAGTCCCATACAAGTCTATAGGAAATATATGTTACTGCATAACTTCAAAACAGCTGGAGATATTTCGATAATACTTGGTCACATGTTGTTTATATGTCCACTTAAAATATAGGATAGTTAATTTAACCTTTAACTACCACCATTTGTGAGGGTAAGGGTTTTTGTTTAAAGTCCCATGCAAATCTATGGGAAATGTATGATCTCACATAACTCCCGTACGGCTGGAGATATTTCAATAATACCTGGTACACATATTACTTATATGTCAAATAAAAATATATGATAGTTAAATTAACCCTTACCTACACCCTTATATAAAAGATGTATTTTTGTTTCAAGTTCCATGCAAGTATATGGGACTTCCAGTACCTTACTCCACAAGCTCCGCTCTGTATCTCCAGGTGAATGTGTCAGTCTGACTTGCAAGCCACACTCCATCTCACAAAGACACACCCACTGTTTAAGCCCCACCCTTTTATTATCTATCCCTTTTGTGCATCGGTCTGGCTTGCAAATCATGCCCAGTCCCACAAAGCCACGTCCCCTTCTATTTTCAGCTTACAATATCTTCATCACAACTCAGCCCCACCTAAGGACAGGATATGAGGATGGGGCATAAGGACGGGATATGAGGACAGCATATGAGGTTGCAATATCAGAACAGGATATGAGGACGGGATATGAGGACGAGATAGGAGGTCGGGATATGAGGATGGGATATAAGGTCAAGATAGGAGGTCGGGATATGAGGATGGGATATGAAGACGGGATATGAGGTCGAGATATGAGGATGGGCTAAGAGGGCGGGATAGGAGGTCGAGATGTGAGGTCGGGATATGAGGTTGAGATATGAGGACGGGATATGAAAATGGGATATGAGGTCGGGATATGAGGATGGGATATGTGGTTGAGATATGAAGACGGGATATGAGGTTGAGATATGAAGACGGGATATGGGGACGGAATATGGGGTTGAGATAGGATCAGTGTTTACAAAACAGTGTTTAGATAGATTTTGCAAAATTACAATATTGATAAACACAGATATATAACAGTGCAAAATTACAACTCCCAGCGGGCCTGGACAGGATATGGATGTCTGGGCATGCTGGGAGTTGTAGTTTTGAAACAGCTGGAACACACTGCTTGGAAAACAGCGTTGCCTCCCCCCTACCCCTTAATTCCCTGGTTGAACTTGATGGACATATGTCTTTTTTCGACCGTACTAACTATGTAACTATGTAACTATCCCCGGTGGCATAATTACCTGTTGCCGGGGTCGGGTCCGCGCTGCTGCAGGCCTTCGGCGTGCGTCCCCTGCGTCGTTGCTATGCACGGCGCGGCGCACTGACGTCATGCGCCGCGCCGTGCAGCACATAGCAACGACGCAGGGGACACACGCCGGAGGCCTGCAGCAGTGCGGACCCGACCCCGGCAACAGGTAATTATGCCACCGGGGATGGGGGGAGGCAACGGGGCAGCGGCGCCGGCAATGGGTGCCGCTGCCCCTTCTCTCCCCCTGGCTGTCGGCGCCGCTTCTCTACCCCTGGCTATCGACGCCCCATTGGGCAATCGGGCACCGGCACCGATAGTCAGGGGGACAGAACGAGCAGCGGCGCCGATAGCCAGGGGGAGAGAAGGGCCGGCAGCAGCGCTCTAGACCCCAGGAAAGGCAGGGGTAGAGAAGCGGGCAGCGACGGCCTCTATCCCCCTGCCTTTCCTGGGGGTGTATCGGGGTATCCACGCGCTTACACGCACCCTCATTTTACCATGGATATTTGGGTAAAAAATTTTTACCCAAATATCCTTGGTAAAATGAGGGTGCGTGTTATAGGCCAGTGCGTGGTATACCCCGATAAATACGGTATCTGTGTATGTGTGTATAAGTATAGTATGCAATTGCTATCAAGGTATACTCTTGGATATAAATGCGTACAGTGACCCTCCGACTTATGATGGCCCCGACATATGATCATTTCAACATATGATGGCCTCTCAGAGCCCATCGTATGTTGAAGGCAGCATCGACATATGATGCTGTTGTGTGTCGGGGCCATCATACAAACAGCTATCTGACAGCGCTGACAACTTCAGAAACTGACAGATAATTGTTTAATGTCCCCGTGTGCCCCGTTCTGCCTCCTGTTACTCACATGCTGTCCTGCTAACTCATGTAGGCTTCCACTGTGAGCTCCGTGTAAGCCCCGCCCCCCCAGTGCAGCCATAGCCAATAGCCTGCAGCATCTTGCTGCAGGCATCCAATGAGCTGCTAGCTGCCCTCCCCTTCCTTTCCTATAGAGCTGTAGTCGGCAGGACTGAAGGTATTTAAAGAACTGTACAGTACTGTACAGGATGTCACACATCACATACAATACATACACTCACTATACACCCCATACATCAATGTTTCCCTATCAGTGTGCCTCCAGCTGTTGCAAAACTATAACTCCCAGCATGCCCAGACAGTCAATGGCTGTACATGCATGCTGGGAGTTGTAGTTGTGCAACAGCTGGAGGCACCCTGGTTTGTTAAACACTCCCCATACACTCCACATACAATAGTCATCCCAGAACCAATTAGCAGTTTCCCATAGAGATATGTATTCAACATACAATGGTTCCAAGGCCCCAGAACCAATTACCATTTTTACATAGACATATATACTCGACATATGATGGTTTCAACATATGATGGTTCTCCTGGAACCAATTAATATCATATGTTGAGGGACCACTGTATATGTCTCTGTGTGTTTGGGGACAGTGGGAGGATGATGGGAGTGAGGTTAGGCTTCTTTCACACTGCCGTTAGCACACGGCAGTGTGATGGCTGCTGGGGGAGCACGGGGAAATAGCGGGAGGAAAATTACTGCTTGTTCTGTCTTTTTCTCCCGCTAATCCCATCTAAAAATAACGGTGGCCCCCATAATAGTAAATGGAAGCCGCCGGAACCCGTTGTTGCCCATTGCTCCCTGTCACAAGAACGACCATTAAATTCATCAGAAAAAAAAAGAGACTTTAACGTCCGTTCTTGATGGGTAGCAACGGCAGTGTGTAAGGGGCCTCAGTGTGAGGATTATGGAAGTGAGAAAACTGTCAGGATGATGGAAGTCAGGTGGGAGGATCAGAGGCCGCAGCAGCACACACGCAGTAGCCAGTAATACAGAGCGGGGAGGTGAAGGCAAGAAATGTATATTGAAGAGCCGGTTTGGAAATGTCCGGAGACCTGAGGGGAGGAGTGGACACAAATTTTTCTGGGGCGCATGGGACTTCATCACACCACCCTCACCACCTTAGGATAAGGCGCGATGGTGGTGGTGGTGCCCTCTGCCACAAAGAGCAGTGGCTGCTTGTAGTGGTGATGGGTAGCAGGCATGCCGTGTCATACCCCGCACTGGTTCAGAACCTCAATATTACAACGCCATTTTGTAAAAGTTTGGGGCATCTGTTTCTACGAAGTGCACCCTTCGGTAGAAACGACACACTATCTCTATTTTGTAGGTCCATACGGCTACAACAATACCCAATTTATATAGTTTTTTTTTTTACTACTTTCGTTTTTGCACAAAAATTAGTATGTTTAAAATTGTACTATTCTGATCCCTATAACTCTACAATTTTTCTGTATATAGGGATGTATGAGGGTCCTTTTTTGCGTTGTGATTTGTAGTTTTTATCGGTACCATTTTTGTTTTGATGGGACATTTCAATTGCTTTTTAGATATTTTTTATGGTATTTGAAGTGGCCAAAAATGTGCAAATCTGGTTAGTGCACTATTATGACTTTGGGGCCAACTTTTGATTTTGCCCAGGGCCACGCCAAGCCTAAAACCGTCCCTGTGATAAGGGTAAGATGTATGGACTATTTTTTACATGCTTTTCACTTTCTGACAAGTGGAAGGACACCACATGAGATATATATATATATATATATATTTATGTGACTGAACCTGGTAACGTCGTCAAATAAGAAGTGGAACAGTATTAAAACAATGAGCCCATTTCTTCTTTGAGCTATTGTACAGGGCACCTGTTGTAAATAATAAAGCGGAGAACCCCATGGGCAATGCTATAAACGATCAAACAAAGGACAGACTATCAATGTTTCAGCCCCGAAAAACCCCTTCAAGTGACGTTCAGACAGGTGAACTTCCGAAGCGTGTTTGCTGCGGCAAGTCCGCAGTGGATTTTGCTACTATTGACTTCAACAGGTCTGGAGGAAAATATGCAATTCTGCTTCTATTGCGGATGTTCTGCTGATCCATTGGAATCAATGGTAGCATAATCTGTTGCGAATCTTTCACAGCAAATACGCCATGGACATTCTGCAGGTAATCTGCCCATGTAAACATACCCGTTGTCTAGTTTTTAGAGACAAAAAATGTTTTTCTGTTTTTTTTTTTTTGTTTGTTTTTTACAGCTTTTATTTAATTACTTATTCGCTTTCAGAGGTTACTCTAAATTTTACAGCAAGTTGTATATTCTAAATACATATAGTTTTAGTGTGTGGCATTTTTTCTTTTATTGAGGGGGAAGTTTGATGCTTTCTTTCTGTCATTTTAATTTCAGGTGTCTCTTAAGGATATTAAAATCATCATAAAATGCATATGCAAAGTGTAAAATATATATATATATATATATATATATATATATATATATATATATATATATATATATATATATATATATATATATATTCTGCTCCATATTTAGAGTGAAATCAATAAAAAGTCCACTCTAAAATCTGCATCCCTTGGGGATATGCCAAATTCTGCCAATTGATTGTCCATCTATGCTAGTCCATATTTAAGCCAGTTGGTTTCACAAAACTAGAGATGTGTACCATATTAGGCCAACTTCAATATATCTGTATAATTGACAAATAGCTCTTTATTTATATGGCGCACACAAATTCAGCAGCGTTCTACACTCAAATTGGTCTGATCTCAGTATCACTCTTTAAATCTATTCCGAGAAGGGGTGTCCATATAGGTTTCCAGGTGTTTTAGTCTCTCACCAGAGATGCAGGTCTAGGTTGGCCTTTATCTTTACAGAAATCCATGGTACAGTTTAGTGTAAACATAGAAGCAGTTGCTTTGTTCTTAACAAAGTTCTCCTCCCATAAAAACATGTGGTAGTCCATCCATTACACAAAAGAACAAACTGTCCTGTGGAAAGTAGAACATCATTTGGTGAATGCAAGTTAAATCATTTACAGATCACAGCTGTCTACACACTATATACTCCATATGGACAAACGGGTTGGACTCCACCTTTATCATTTAATTCAGGATTTTCATTTAGTCTTATGGTCACAAGTGTATAAAATCCAGCCCCTACCAATGCAGTCACCTTTACAAACACTTTTGTGAAAGAATGGGTCATTCTAAAGAGCTCACTGAATTCTTGCATGGTACTGTAATAGTAAACAAGTCAGGTCAGGAAATGTCTTCTATCCTTGATAATCCAAGATGAACCGTAAGTGGTATTATTAGAAATGGAAGCATTTAGCATCTCGGCCATGAAGTGGAGACCACAGAACAGTGTTGTGGCGCATAGTTCCAGAGTTGCCAACACTCTGCTGACTCAATAACCAAACCTCATCTGACATTAAAATCTGCAAGAAAAATTGTGCATAGCAGGCTCTTGGCATAGGTTCCCATAGCAGAAAATGTGCATGTAAACTTTACATCACCAAGTACAATGCCAAGCATCAGATGAAGTGGTGTAAAGCATGTGGCAACTGGACTCTGGAGCAGTGGAAACATGGAACCCATCTCTTCATCTGTCAGTCTGATGAATAGGTCTTGGTTTGGTGATCTGACAATCTGATGGATAAGTCTTGGTTTGGTGATCTGACAGTCTGATGGATAAGTCTTAAATTTGGTGATCTGACAGTCTGATGGAGAAGTCTTGGTTTGGTGATTGGCAGGAGAACATTGCCTGCTAACTGCATTGTGCTAGTTGTAAGATTTGGTGGAGGAAGGATAATACTATGGGGTTGTATTTCAGGATTTGGCCTAGGCCCCTTAGCTCCAGTAATGGGAAATCATAACCCTTCAGCATACCAAGACAATTTGAACAGTTTGCTTCCAACTTGTTAGGGACAATTTGGGTTCCACTGTTCTCACATCCAACATGACTATGCCCCAGTACACAAAGCAAGGTCCAAAAAGGCATGGGGAGTCTGGTGTGGAAGAACTTGACTGGCCTACACAGAGTACTGACCTTAATGTCATTAAAGTGGTAAAAGTGAGAATGTGAGCCAGGTCCTCTCACCCAACATCAGTGTCTGATTTCACAAATTCTCTTTTTAATGAATGGGCAAAAATCCCCACTGACCCCTCGAAAATCTTGGAGAAAATCTTCCATGATGAGTAAAACTGTTATTACTATAAAGGTAGGACCAACTTCATTCTGACCCTTCAGTGGTTACAGCAGAAAGAGGTGAAGGTTCTGGAGCAGCCATCGCAGTCTCCTGACCTTAATATAATCTCTGGGAATATCTCAAACATGTAGTTCATGCAAGAAGACCAAAGACTTGGCATGACCTGGGGGCATTTTGTAAAGACGATTGTTTATAGAATAGGAAGGAGCAAATGATGCGTGTAGACCTATGTGTAGTTTTGAAATGTAATAGGAAAAACACTAAGATCATAAAACATACTTTTATTGGTGTACAATTAAAATATAGGCACACAAAAACAAAAAGATATACAAAACAGTATACAGATAGCAACCCAGCTTATCCTAGTATTGGATATATTGCTGGAGTAGAGGCTATACTAACCCTGCTTAGTCGCATAGGACCCCCTACCTGTTACTGCAGGGAGGACTTCCTAGAAAATGCCAACCTGCAACAGGAACCTCCTGTCTCTCCATGGTTCTGGAGGGAATGGAGGCGCCGGGTGCAGTGAGTATAGCACGTCACCAGCAAAAACTCAGCTGGTTTGTAAAAACCTCAACCTAATTATTTGGTGAGTATACAAATTGTAGGCACATCAATTATAGGATTGCATACAAATATTGTACAGCTTAAGCCACATAAATACAACGCGTTTCATTGTGGCGCATTTTCAAGCGGCCCAACTCTTCAGGGACAAGTGTGTAGAGGGTAGGAGTATATTTTCTCACATAGCCTACCTCACTGAATAGTAGTATGATCGTGATACGACATATATAGGTATAGATAAGTATTCTGGTATGCTTAGGTAGAAAGGCCCAGATGGGGTTATGTAGGTAATGGTCCAAGGTTTATGTTCCCTCTTGTATTTTGATAAATACCGTAATTAAGTTTATATGATGAGTGTATAGGTGCAGAGTGATAGATACACGGATACAAATACTCATTTAGATTATTAGGTTGATACAATAAACATTATGCGGGGGGGGGGGGGGGGGGGGCACAGAATATACACCCACAGGATGATGGTCCTACATACCACTTGGGGCCGTATCATATGGCGTCTTTAGGATGGTTTATAGGGCCATATGGATGCTAGGTACCTGCAATTAGGTGGATTGGTGGTCAGCGTGTGCAGGAGTCCAGCATGGCGCGGAATCTGTCTCTGTAAAGACGATTGGACAGCTATACTAACTGCAAGAATTTTCAGGGCCCCAACCAATAATAATAATAATAACCAATAGTGTTGAGCGCGAATATTCGAAATGGAAATTTTTACCGGGAATATTGGCAATTTGCGATTTTGCTAATATTTAGAATTCAGGCCTGGTACAAAGGGTGATTCAATAAAAATGAGGCTTTCTGCAATATTGATTCCAATATGAGCACAATAAACCCACTGGGTTAACTCTTCGTGCCTTGTAGACATCCACAACAATATAGACACAATAAAATATTAATTCAGACAAATGAGATATTATGGTGACTATGATCAGTAGGTAATATACATTGTGCTTGTAGCAGCAAATAGTGCAAATCCATCACATAGCTTATTATACAATAGCTGATGGCAATCCTCCAGGTTATACGTATTCATCTCCTTTCTCATTGTATTCTATCTTATATTACCATACAAATAAGTCTGATTAAATGGCTGAAAAATGTATAGTTGAAAAAATATATATACACATATATACGGTTGTTTAATATGCGTGTACCTACGTACAGGTATTAAAGGACTACTATACATTGTATTGTCTAGTACGGAGACCAGGAACATTGCAAAGAGCTCAAATAAATAAAAAATTGAAAGATAGATAAATAGATAGATATAGCGACTATATAAAATTGTTGCCACTGTACAAGAACTAATTATTACCGCCATAAAGTGATGAAATATTAGTTCCGTATTATTATTAAACAAAATGTACTATGCAAATACCAACAGTACCAATAATATTGTCATATCATGATCATGTATGACTAGCACAGTGTGACTTATTTTATTACCATACTGTTATTAAATAAAACCAACTGTACAAAGATGAATATTACCACCAGACAGTTCTAGGGTACATACTATAGGTTACTCTGAAGATGACATAGGTAAATGCGAAAATGAAGGGGTGAGCCGTGCTTAATGGCATTGCCCCGACTGCTGAGCCCATAGTGCAGAGAGACTGGCACCTTCCCCCCTCCCTCCTGTGTCTCTGGGGTCACTCTTAGGGCACTCCAATGGTGGGGGCCAGGAGCTGGCCAATCACGGCCTCTCCAGTTTCCCATCCTTCCCCCCTGCTCCCGCCAGTATTTAATTGGGTCCTAGAGGCTAGTCCCACCCTCCCTTCCTGGGTTTTGTTGTTTTATGTTTTTTTTCTTGATCTGTTGTTGTGTTTCTAAGTCACAGCGGGCAGGTACCAATGTAAGTAGGTGTCCGGTCCAGAGCTGCACCTTCTCACCAGAGTTGATAATGCAGTACCAAATGACCGTGACCATCCCAAGTTAAGTGTCTTAAATTTTGTATTTATTAAAATAAATCTGTGGCCAACTCCACCCACATTAAAAAGTAAAAATTGTTGTCTGTGTATTTATTTAAGGGGGGAGGGGGTAACAATTTTGTGGGTCAACAGGGTCATAAGTCTCTGCAGTCGGCCAAAACCACCATGAAGACTTCTTCCAGGCATTTTAAAATAGCAGAATAACAGCAGGACTAGAATATGTTATCTCTGCTAAAACAGTAAAACCTACTGTTAGTAGTGGCCTATACATTTATATCTATGTTATGGCAGCAAAACGGAACAATTTATAAGGTTTAAGGCCCCTTTCATGCTACTGTTATGACTTGGTAGTGTGACGGCCATCGGGACCGCCGGGGAGAATAGTGGGAGAAAAAAATACTGCTTGTGCCGTCTTTTTCTCCCGCTATTCTCACTGAAAAACAGCGGCGCCCGATGGACCCCATTGACTATAATGGGGTCCATTGGGACCCACTGTTGCTCATTGCGCCACGTCAAACTCCCCCAAAAAAAAAGAAGAGTTTGACGGCTGTTCTTGATGGGGTGCAATGGTAGTGTGAATGTAGCCTTAGCTGTATACTAATACACACTGAATTATAACTAAATAATAACATAATAATAACTTTATGATCATAGTATCAGTTTGTACACTATGGCCCTCCCACTGTTGCAAAAATACAACTGCCAGCATGCTGGCAGCTGTAGTTTTGCAGTAGCCGGAGGGACACAATTTGGAGAGCACTGAATTAGCAGGTACCGTATATACTCGAGTATAAGCCGACCCGAGTATAAGCCGAGACCCCTAATTTCAACCCAAAATCCCAGGAAAAGTTATTGACTCGAGTATAAGCCTAGGGTGGGAAATACATCATCCCCCCCTGTCATCATCCAGACATTAACATCTTCATCATCATCACCGCCTGTCATCATCCATACCCTCATCATCACCTGTCATCATCCCCTTGTCATCATCCCACACATGCCCCCTTCATCATCCCCTTGTCATCATCCCCACCCCCCTTCATCATCCCCTTGTCATCATCCCCACCCCCCTTCATCATACCCTTGTCATCATCCCACACATCCCCCCTTCATCTTCCCCTTGTCATCATCCCCACCCCCCTTCATCATCCCCTTGTCATCATCCCCACCCCCCTTCATCATCCCCTTGTCATCATCCCCACCCCCCTTCATCATCCCCTTGTAATCATCCCACATCCCCCCCTTCATCATCCCCTTGTCATCATCCCCACCCCCCTTCATCATCCCACACCCGCCCTTCATCATCCGCCCTCAGTGGTCTTCAACCTGCGGACCTCCAGAGGTTTCAAAACTACAACTCCCAGCAGCTGGGAGTTGTAGTTTTGAAACCTCCGGAGGTCCGCAGGTTGAAGACCACTGCGGCCTTCGACATCATCCAGCCCCCTCTCACCCCCCTTTAGTTCTGTACAGTACTCACCTCCGCTCGGCGCTGGTCCGGTGCTGCAGGACTGTCCGGTGAGGAGGTCGTCCGGTGGGATAGTGGTTCCGGGCTGCTATCTTCACTGGGGGCGCCTCTTCTCCGCGCTTCCGGCCCGAAATAGAGGCGTTGCCTTGACAATGACGCAGAAGTACGTTGTCAATGAACGTACCTCTGCGTCGTTGTCAAGGCAACGTGACTATTCTGGGGCCGGGCCCGAAGCGCTTAGAAGAGGCCTCCCCGGTGAAGATAGCAGCCCGGAACCACTATCCCACCGGACGACCCAGCACCGGACCAGCGCCGAGCGGAGGTGAGTACTGTACAGAACTAAAGAGGGTGAGAGGGGGCTGGATGATGTCGAAGGCCGCAGTGGTCTTCAACCTGCGGACCTCCGGAGGTTTCAAAACTACAACTCCCAGCAAGCCCGGACAGCCGATGGCTGCCCGGGCTTGCTGGGAGTTGTAGTTTTGAAACCTCTGGAGGTCCGCAGGTTGAAGACCACTGCGGGTGGAGAGTTCACTCGAGTATATACAGTAGCTACTGTAACTTCAACATTTATCTATAAGATATTGAGATAAAAAAAAAAATCCAAGATGGCTGCAGTTGATCACTATACCCTGCTGTGTTTATATAAAAGAAACAACATCTACAATATGGTATCCTAATTTTACAAGTATATACACAATGACTGGGGACTAGTAAATGGACTCACCCAGGTGTACATATAAATACAGCCACATTTACTATATTTACAGCAAACTTACAGGCTGTAAGCAATGTACACAAAGCAAACATAGGTCTTATAGAAAAACAGGAGGAATAGAAGTTACCAAGTGAAATGTGAAGACTCCCCACAGTTTTATTGCTAAATACCTAGTACTATCCAAGTTCTATTTTAACCCCTTATGGACACGGGGTTTTTCCGTTTTTGCACATTCGTTTGCACTTACCTTAAAAAAAATCATAATTCTTTAAATTTTACAACTAAAAATCCATATGATGGCTTATTTTTTGCGCCACCAATTCTACTTTGTAGTGACATCAGTCATTTTACCCAAAAATCTACGGCGAAACAAAAAAAAATCATCGTGCAACAAAATTGAAGAAAAACAAAATTTTGTAACTTTTGGAGGCTTCCGTTTCTACACAGTAAATTTTTCAGTAAAAATGACTCCTTCTCTTTCTTCTGTAGGTCCATTCGATTAAAATGATACCCTATTTATGTAGGTTTGATTTTGTCGGACTTCAAAAAAAAAATCATAATACATGCAGGAAAATGTATACGTTTAAAATTGTCAAATTCTGACCCCTATAACATTTTAATTTCTCCGCATACGGGGTGATATGAGGGCTAATTTTTTGCGCCATAATCTGAAGTTTTTAGCGGTATAATTTTTGTATTGATCTGACTTATTGATCACTTTTAATTCATTTTTTCATGATGTAAAAAGGGAACCAAAATACGCCATTGACCGTGCGGTTTAATTAACGATATATTTTTATAATTCTGAGATTTCTGCACGTGGCGATACCACATTTGTTTATTTTTACAGGTTTTTTTTATGGGAAAAGGGGGAGGGTGATTCAAACTTTTAGTAGGGAAGGGGTTAAATGATCTTTATTCACTTTTTTTCTCATATTTTCTTTGCAATGTTATAGCTCCCATAGGGGGCTATAACACTACACACACCGATATTTTACATTGATCAATGGTTTCTCATAGGAAACCATTGATTGATGATTCTGCCGCTTGGAAAAAAAGAAAATGGGACATAATGTCACACCAAACTCCAAAAATGGGCTGGACAAAATTATTGGCATCTTTAACTTAATATTTGGTTGCACACCCTTTGGAAAAAATAACTGAAATCAGTTGCTTCCTTTGCAAACTGCTCCAGGTCTCTCTTATTGGAAGGCGCCTTTTCCCTACAGCAATTTTAAGATCTCTCCGCAGGTGTTCAATGGGATTTAGATCTGGACTCGTTGCTGCCACTTCAGAACTCTCCAGCGCTTTCCTGCCATCCATTTCTTGGTGCTTTTTGACATATGTTTGGGGTCATTGTCCTGCTGGAAGACCCAAGATCTCGGACACAAACCCAGCTTTCCGACACTGGGCTGTACAGTGCGACCCAAAATCCGTTGGTAATCCTCAGATTTCATGATGCCTTGTACACATTCAAGGCACCCAGTGCCAGAGGCAGAAAAACAACCCCAAAATATCATTGAACCTCCACCATATTTCACTGTAGGTACTGTGTTCTTTTCTTTCTAGGCCTCATTCCGTTTTCGGAAAACCGTAGAATGATGTGCTTTACCAAAAAGTTCTATCTTGGTCTCATCTGTCCACAAGACATTTTCCCAGAAGGATTTTGGCTTACTCAGGTTCATTTTGACAAAATGTAGTCTTGCTTTTTATGTGTCTGTGTCAGCAGTGGGGTCCTCCTTTTTATCTACTTTCAGGTGTGATTTTTATATTGCCCACACCTGTTACTTGCCCCAGGTGAGTTTAAAGGAGCATCACGTGCTTGAAACAATCTTATTTTTCCACAATTTTGAAAGGGTGCCAATAATTTTGTCCAGACCATTTTTGTAGTTTGGTGTGACATTATGTGCAATTTGCTTTTTTTCCTCCCTTTTTTTATTTAGTTCCAATACACACTTTGGGAATAAACATGTGTATAGCAAAACATGTGTTACTGCAATCCTTTTCTGTGAGAAATACTTTCAGGGGTGCCAACATTTACGGCCATGACTGTATATGGAGATTTAAAAGGAACTCTAGATGGCTTTAATATGCATCTAGCTACTAATACCACCAACTAGCTAGAATAAACAGACTGTTTCCTATCTCCCTCGGTCAGCCATTGCCGAAATGGTGTTTTCCACTCAGTTATGCATCATGTATGTGGCTTTTTATGATTGAATAAACACACAATTTTTAGCATTAGCTGTGCTATCTCTTAATGTTTAACTCTTTTGCTCCATTGGATCCCAGTTAAACCTTTTTATACTCCATTTTCTGCATAGACAGTAAATACAGCACTCCCATCTTAGTCCGGTGCTCAAGTAGGATCCCAATCCTTATTCACTTATAATGAAGACTCACTGAGTGCCAAGTCTTCATTATCCTGAACATAGGCCATCAAAAATTCACATGAAGACCATTTTAAATTGGTTGTCCAGCAAAAACTAATTTATCCATTATACACAGGATGGGAATAAGTAGTTGATTGCAGCACCCCATGATCTCCGTAACAGGACCCTGGCTCTTGAAAAGTGCGTGTGGTAGACGGCATGTGCTCCATTCATTTCTATTGGAGTGCTGGAGATGCTGAGTGCTGTAATTGGGTCTCTCCGGCGCTCCCATAGAGAATGAATTGAGCATGTGGCGTCTACTGCACGAGCTCCATACTGAGAGTCGGGGTCCCATTCTGGAGATCACAGGGTTCCAGCAGTCAGACCCCCAACGATCAGCTCCTGTAGGGGATAAGTTAGTTTTGACTGGACAACCCCTTTAAGGATAGAGCTGAGTTTTTGAAACTCAAACAGCAACAAAAATGTTGGAGACCACAGTATCCACAGAGCCTTAAATATGTAAAAAATGCCCACTTTATTCTTCACTCAAAAATTACAGTGAAATATTTAGGAAAACAATTGACTCTTTCAAGCGTGAGATAGATGCCCATTAAAAGGATACACAAGCCCTTAAGCTGGCACTGGAATGAATTCTTATGTTGATAACGGCAAAATTGTCCCTGCAACACAGCAGATAAAACTGCAAATTAACTCTAGAAAAGTAAAACAGGTTAAAAGCAAATTATTAAGTGCCAATAAAACTTGAGAACTATTCCTATCTGTGAAATCCCAGCCATTTCTCCCTAAAGAAGCTGCGTTGTCGCGCATTAATGAGTGCGGTCAGACATTTTAATTTCCATGGTAATGTATGGCATTATCCCTCCGCAACAATAGCGGATATTAAACTGGAAGCATTAACAATTATTAAAATGTCATTGCGGATGGCTGGGAAATCAGGAGCGAGCTAATAGCTACAAACAGCATCACGTAAAATACAATCTGCCCCGGTCAAGTGGTTCCAGTTATTACATTCAACACAAAATTCATGTCCACTGAAGCTCTAAACATTTTGTTGTCTTCTGGTATTATGAATGCACAATGGGCCACGATTGCTTAACACAATTATTTGGCTGCTGGACAAGTTATGAACAATCTGTCTCCATAAAAACTCTTCTTAGTAACATAGGGGTTTACATAACATGATGGCCGGCCATACTGGATGACAGCTGCTTTAAGCTGTGACCTCTTAGCAATCCTCTCCTGGTATGTTATTCAAGGGGGTCTACTCAGCATATATCCTAAACATTTACACAAATTTTCCCAGCCTGCACCCCTTTAACAGTAATAGCACAATGAGCTGTCATAGTGCACAATGCCTTGCTACTTGGGATTGCAATATCCTTTGTTTACCAGTTAAATCCATGGGATATATTGGTCTGGACTCTGGAGTATAAACACAAAATGACATCAGCACACTACAAGTACTAACATAGTGTGTACCATACCAACGCAGTAAGGTGACCTCATCAGGATGGACCCTCCACTATGGATTATGCCCCTACGGCCACTCCCCCCAGATACAATACAAAAATAGTAACTCAATCCTACATTATGTGCAGGATTAGTGCTAGTCCAGTATAGGCATACAGTGAGGGTGTAAGGAGGGCCTATAGGTGTAGTGTTTAGGTAAGGCTGACAGGCTCTGCTGGGTATAGGATGGATGACCCAGTCTTGAGTAGTGTTGAGCGGCATAGGCCATATTCGAATTTGCGAATATTCGCGAATATATGGACGAATATTCGTTAAATATTCGCGAATATTCGCATATTCTCGTTTTATTTTCGCATATGCGAAAAGTCGCGCATGCGAAAATTAACATACGCGGAAATTCGCATATACAAAAATTAGCATAAGCGCAAATTCGCGTATGCGAAAATTAGCATATGCTAATTTTCGCATATGTGAAAATTCGCACATCAGTCTCACACAGTAGTATTACAGCCTTCTTTACACCACACAAGCTGGAAGCAGAGAGGGGTGATCACTGTGATGTGTACTGTGAAACCCCCCCCCCAAAAAAAAACCGAATATTCGGAATTACGAATATATAGCGCTATATTCGCAAATATTCGCGAATTCGCGAATAAAATTTGCATTGCAAATATTCGCGAGCAACACTAGTCTTGAGTAGTTCAGTAGAAATAAAAGTCAAAAAATATGTAAATGCAAAAAGCAACCAGCTCCCCGCCTTGAAGATTTCATCTTAACAGGAGGATCAGGAAAAGTCTGGGAGCAGGGAGCGGCAGTCCAAGCCGCATCTTGGTATGAACAATATCAAATGAAGAAAAGGTGCAGATGCTCCAGCTCCCAAAAATAAATATTATTTATTATTATTATTTATTTAAGTCCAAAATTGTTAATCCATATTAAAAATAGGGAACAACAAAAATCCACGTGAGGTTGAAAACAAAGCTGAAACGCCGACGCGTTTCAAACCGTGCGGTTCTTAGTCATGGCACAGCTCACCTTCACTCTGGATACTGTGCCATGACTAAGAACCACACGGTTCGAAACGCATCAGCGTTTCAGCTTTGTTTTTAACCTCACGTGGATTTTTGTTGTTCCCTATTTTTAATATGGATTAACAATTTTGGACTTTTAAATAATATTTATTTTTGGGAGCTGGAGCATCTGCACCTTTTGTTCATTTGAAATAAAAGTCAGACATACTGGCACTGACAATGCTGGTCATCTATATGCAGGAAAAGGTGCTGGTGCTTAAACATTGCAGGAAAAGGAACCATTTAACTCAGGCAGATGACAAGCCGACTTCCACTGTGGCCAACTAACACAGGAAACGGTAGTGGGGCAATCTCCTCTCAGGCCACGACTCTGGTCTCCCAGCTCCTGTGCACTCTACCCCCTGTGCCCACTTACACTACCACATTCATGAGCACCTCACTAGTAGCAGGTATTTCTTAATCAGTGCAAAACCTGGCATCACAATGTAGTTCAGGGGCCTTCTGACTCTTCACTATACCCTATGAAAGCTCCCTCCAAACAAAGGTTAGCCTCCTTATCGAACAAGAACGTGCCCCTGGAATTGTCACAAAAGCCTTCCAGTACTTATCAGCTGATGTATGTTCCAGAGGAAGTTCCTTTCTTTTTGAATTTGCTTTCTGTTTGAGCACAGTGCTCTCTGCTCACAACTCTGTCCATGTCAAGAACTGTCCAGAGTAGGAACAAATCCCCATAGCAAACCTATCCTGCGCTTCACAGTTCCTGACATGGACAGAGGTGTCAGCAGAGAGCACTGTGGTCAGACAGAAAAGAAATTCAAAAAGAACAGAACTTCCTGTGAAGCATACAGCAGCTTATAAGTCCTGGAAGGATTACGATTTTTAAATAGAAGTAATTTACAAATCTGTTTAACGTTCTGGCACCAGTTGATTTAAAAAGTGTTTTCCAAGGGAGTACCCCTTTAATGGCGGAGGTCATTGAACAGCATCAGGCCTGTCTGCTATGGATCAATCCAAATCATGGCCAAAGTTAGTACCTTTGAGGGATACCCTCTCAGCATTACTACAGCTAGGCTTATCTCACCCCAGATGAGTCAACATTGTTCTTTAATTTTAGGAAGGGTGAAGTCTATGTCTACTGTAAATAGCCAGTACAACTATAATGACCTATGAGCTTGAAGGTCCCCAAAGAAACAGATGGTACATCAAGAAAATTTTGTGGATAACAATAAACAATGAAGTAATAGTTTACATAGATTAAAATATATTAGATGAGCATGGAATGTGCCAGCTGCTGTATCACATGGGAGTGAGAACATTCTAGAATTCTAGGCATCGAGCAGTTCTGAAACAAGTGGTCCGATAAAAGACATTGCAGGGACATCTTTTGTGAGTCCATTGATAGCAAACATCTGACATACCACTATGGACATCAGAGTAGACAATTTAGTCGGAGTGCTTCCATTTGAAGTAGATCATGTACTGTAAAGTATTTTTCGCCCTATAGGACACACCGGAGTATAAGCCGCACCCAATTTTTAGGTGCAAAATCTGAAAAATTGAAGATTTTGAACCCAATAGTGGTCTTCAACATGCAGAACTCCAGATGTTGCAAAACTACAACTCCCAGCATGCCCGGACAGCCGTTGGCTGTCCGGGCATGCTGGGAGTTGTAGTTTTGCAACATCTGGAGGTCCGCAGATTGAAGACCACTGCATAGGAGGTAATACTCACGTGTCCCCGCCGCTCCGGACCCGTCACCGCTGCCCTGGATATCGCTCCATCGCTGTCACCGTGTCCCCGTCGCTCCGGAACGTCTCTGCTGCCGGCCGGGTATCCTCGCTCTCCGTCGCCGTCATCACGTCGTTACGCACGTACGCGACGACGTGATGACGAGGAAGGAGAGCGCCGGCCACACAGGGGATCCCTGAACGGAGAAGACACCGAGGAGGCAGGTAAGGTCCCTCCCGGTGTCCTGTAAGCACTAACCCGGCTATTGTAATTTGCTACAGAATAGGTTGGTGCTATATAACTAAAGATTATCATACAGTTAGCAACCGGATGAAATGTTTAGGATATGTTTCTTATGTTCTTGATGAAAGGTTTCCTTCACATATGCCATGACAATAGAAAAACATCAACACCGTTCCACTATAGAATATTTAATAGGTGGTTACGATTGTTTATGTGCACATGTGTTTTCCAACTGGAAATGTGTTCTTCTATGGTAGGGGGTGGTTGGGGGGGGGGGGGGTCTGGTTCAAGATAATTGTATATGGTAATCCATATAATCCAAGTCAGGCCTCCTCTGGAAGCGACCCGACCCAATCTGAACAATATATGTCCATTGGTAATGAAATCAGGATGAATTACCCAGATGTAAGAATGTTGAGAGCCAGACAATTTACAATGCTATTTTACAATAGTTATCAGGTTAGGCTGCACCTCTAGCAGATCCCTATCTCAACGTTCTTCTTGCAATTCATGTTAATGTGCTGCATTATATGAGTGTTCTCTGCAAACCGCGCTGCTATAAAACATTCGGCAGGAGGACAAGCATCTATTCATGAAGTAATTGGACTAGCTTCCTCCTAGCCATGTGTGAAAAATTACAGAGTAATACTATAATGTAAGTGTAAACATACTGGATATACAATGAAGATTGGAACAATATGGATTTTAGCCCACAAATGTGTATGTAGAGTGTTTGACTGGCATATGTGTACAGTATGACATCAGTGCTGGTACAGTCATTACTAACCGCACATGAGCAAATGTATCATCCATGTGGATTCTTTTCCACGTACCTATACAGGGCATTATACTTAAAGGTTTTTTTTTATTCTTGCTTGCTACATATATGAATAGATGAACAAACATTTCCTACACAAATAATAAAGCCTGGCGTTTCACATAATGCTTTACATCTAATTCTGGACAATGCCGTCTGGAGAGGTACAGGATATTCTGTTCTGGCTAATAAAGCAGACTCCAGTCTACATGGTAAAGTCATTTTACTGTATAATAGCACTCAGCCAGGTGGAAAAATATCTTGAATGTGGGTGACTGAATAACCTTTCTAATGGGGTTACAAACTGCATTCAGTTCTCTGAATATAAATTGATCACAGAATATCTCACAGTTTGGATCACTACAACCAACTGCAAACTGTAGAGAAACCCAGCAGCAAGTTCTTGGAACTCTGGCAAGTGGCTCTGACATGGGACCCTGGCTCCCCTCGCTTCCCGCCGTTGTATTCTGTGTGGACCCGGTGTCATGCTGCACTCCCATGCTTCGTACCCTGCTCTCTTGAGTGCCACCATACCTCTTGCTGCCTGCACCTTATGTCCTAGCCTAAAGGGGCTGCATGTAGCCACCTTCTCTAGTTTTAAGGGTGCGCACTACCCTTAGTGCTGTGCGTGCTATTCCTATTCTGTTATCCTATATATCCTGTATATCTTGACCTTTGCCTGCTTCTTGCCCTCCGATTCTGCCTGACTCCTGTATCGTACTGACTTTCCTGATGCCGACTCAGTTTTCTGACCTTAACCTGTGCCTCCTGCCTTGACCCTCTGTCTTTTCTACACTATACCTCCTCCTCATTCTTGGTGTCATACTGTCTCTCCAGTGTATGACCCAGCCTGCTGACTAAGCCTCTTGCCACTTTTCCCTGCTACCACCAGCAAGTACCATCTGAACTGCTGGCTTTTACTAGCCATTCTCAGCCCTGACTACTAGATGCAGATGCTTAGTAGTGTTGCTCGCAAATATTCGCAATACAAATTTGATTTGCGAATATCGCATATTCGCAAATTCGCGAATATAGCACTATATATTCGCAATTACGAATATTCGGTTTTTTTTTCACAGTACACATCACAGTGATCACCCCTCTCTGCTTCCAGCTTGTGTGGTGTAAAGAAGGCTCTAATACTACTGTGTGAGACTGGCGTGTGGATTTTCGCACATGCAAATTTTCGCACATGCGGAAAATAAAACGTGAATATTATGAATATGCGAATTTAGCGAATATATGACGAATATGGCCTATGCAGCTCAACACTAATGCTTAGATCCGGACCCCACTTTATTGAGGTGGAATTCCCAAATAAGATAATTTCATTTTTTGTCTGCTCTTATCAATCCCTTCAATTGCCTCTTGGAAAGACTGTATAAATGTAACCAATATCCCTGACAACTAGGGTTCTCCATGCCTTTTGTCACTAATATTTATTTTTTCAGCATTGTTTCCAGATCCAGGGTATCCTTCTTGTGAAATAGTGCCCTGAACAGGACAATAGTTTCGTGGTGAGGCAGTAGTAATACTTTACACAGGTTAAGAACGGTCATTGCCTTGGGTTATGATGGAATGCATTGAGATTGCAGACCCCCATATACAATTTTAATCTCCCCTTTGTTCGTCCTACTGATCTGACTTTGCTTGTATGCCTTTCTTTGATGTTTTCTGCAGAGAAGAAATGATACTCAATCGCTCCACACATGAAATGTTACTAATTATATTAAAATGCAAATATATTTCTGGTAAAACGTGTGCATGTGTTCTTTCTGAATCCAATACTGCATACAATACATGTCATTTTTGCCAAGAGCATTCCATTTGTTTATCTTGATTTCATTTGAATTTCTAATGGATATATATCCTTAGCAGAACCCAATGTGGAATTTCTAAAAATCCTTCAAATGCAGAACTACGGGGATTCTTCTGTTGCATAAATCCTGTAGGAAAGCTCTTCTAATGTATCTTTGTGTGTTTGTAATCTCACACATTGTGGCTAAAAGACCTCTGGAGATGTACGGCTTTAGGACAGAATGAGTTCTTTTCAGCTTAATGGCAGATATTGTACTATGATGAAGACTGAGGTAAGCAGTGACTGTGTAAGCACAAACCAAACGGAAGAGAAATAAAGGACCTTTCACCAATATGAAAATTGTAAAATATGTACTACATATGGATATAGCCAACTTTTACTTGACATTTAGGCCTTGCTCATTCTGAGTTTTTTCATCTGGTAGATGCTGATGTGGATTCCACATTGAATACACATGAAAGCCTTGTGAAATCCTCTTCCAATTGTCTGGAATCTCTCCCATTTAATATCAGACTATGTTCACACATTATATTTTGGTCAGTATTTTGATCAGAATTTTTAGCCAAAACCAGGAGTGAAATTGACAGAGATAAACTACAATGGTTAGATTTGCGCCTCTTCTGTGTTTTGGACCCACTTGGACCAAGTTATTGATAGAAAATTACATTATTTTCTACAAAGAACCTTCCTTAAAGGGGTGCATCCAAAGAAGTGAAGAAAAATGCCCCAAAGCCACCACAACACCTGTTCTGTGTTCCCTGTAGTTATCCATGTGATTTTGTCAGCTCCTGGGGCTTCTGTTGTCTCCTAAATATTCTATTTTCTTGCTTGCAGCCCAGACTACAACTCCCAGCAGTCAGTGCAGCTCTGTGTAACGGCTGCCAGCCAATGGCTTTTACTATCTGTGTGCATGCTGTGTTGTTATCAGCAGCAAACACTTTACATGTCTTTGAAGCCAGAAATCACGTGTTGTTTGTCTTCCAGGAGGGTGGGGGCTAGTCTCAGTGGGGGCTTTGCAGAAAGACAAGGTGGATCTGAGAATCCCGTCTTTCTCTCACTCCTTGCATGTAAGTGACTGCTGAAAGAGATAAACTGTTCTATATAACTAATGAATGATATTTAGACAAATACATAGGTTGGTGAGATGGAAAGAATGGACTATGGGTTTAGTTTCCTGGAGTACCCCCTTTAACTTTAATTAAGAAATCAATAGTAATATATAGGGAAAAAAGATCGAACAAGGAGTAGGGGGGGGGGGGGGGGGGGGGGGGGAGAGAGAGAGAGAGAGAGAGAGAGAGAGAGAGGAGAGAGAGAGAGAGAGAGAGAGAGAGAGAGAGAGAGAGAGGAGAGAGAGAGAGAGGAGAGAGAGAGAGAGAGAGAGAGAGAGAGAGAGATTTAGAAATATTCCATTAATAGGCTTTATTGTTATATTTCTTTATTTTTCATATAACTATATTACTATTCAAAATTAAACAATAGTATGTGCAACATTTTGGGAACAACAGTGCATGATGGTAAATAGATGGTACTTCACGCCAAAGAAACTAGCACTTATATTCTTACACCAAGTGCCTTTGTGTTGGAAAAATTGTGGAGACCAAGATTCCCTAAAACATTTGTTCTGGAATTGTCCGATCAGTAGACCAAGTTATTGATTCCCTCAAAGAAACGGTAAATATTTGTGAAATGGACTAGACATAGACTAGACTAGACATAGACAGTTTGGACTATGTTCAACCCATTTTGACAGGTTGCCTGTGGTATGCCCAAAACTTGATGTGAGTGGGGCCCTAAGGTTCCTTTACTCTTATGGAAGTAAAGAATGAGTGAGAGTTGAGATCAAATACAGCATATAAGAAAATAGACATAGCATTTTACAAGTAATGGAAGGAGAGGCTTTAGCCTAGAGAAGACTACATTCATCTCCACAATACATGTAAAACCTGTAATTCTCAGATCCACCTTGTCTTTCGGCAAAGTCCTCACTGAGAATAGCCCCCACCCTCCTGGAAGACAAACAACACATGATTTCTGGCTTCACAGCCACACCTCTGACCTCAGTTATTGCCCCTGTCTGCCTCAAAGGTGGCGCTGCGCTCCTCCAACAGACTGAAAAATGCTGATTATTACAGTAAGGGTGGGGTGGGGGTAGCGTGGCGGCATTTTGCTTGATGGGCAGGTGCTTCAGATGGGCGGGTGCTTCGGATGCTGGCTAAATTTATTGCAGCCATCAAGAGGGAGCTCTAGGCGGCTGCCTATTTTGCCTATAGGCAGAACCAGCCCTGATGATACTGTATGTCATAGCCCACTTAAAGGCATTGTAATTCTCTCATGTTACAAGATGGTATGGTGGTACAACTGGTGGTACATAAAAAATGGCTGCTTATTGCTGTTTGTTTCAAATGTGATGACAATGCACAACAACCCTTCCTGTACAGTGTTTATAGAAATATGATGTCTCGGCTTCTGTTAGATAAATTGTTTAAGGAAGCTCGAAAGAGGGATTAGAGTGTTGGGAATGATGCATTTCTTTTGAAATGTTAAATTTCCTTTGATCTCCTGTTTAGTGAAAGGCGCAAATCTTTGTGCCAAGGAATGACAACATACTAATAAAATCCATAAATGCAGCACACAAAAGGTTTTTGGATTTCCCTGTTAGTAACCTGAATCAGAGAGCATTGTAAAATATAGCAATCAGGGGAGGCACAAATACGTCAGTCTGGCACTGCGATCACAAGGGTTAAATTCACATACAGCGGATTGGTCCGCTACGTTATGGTCCGGATAAGGGATGTTGGGACTGGTGGTGCTCAGTCAAAGCAGGTAAGTATACAACGGCGTTATACTTACCCCGTTGCAGGAATGGCCATTCCTGCTCTTACCTGCTATGAATGCTGAAATTTGTCTGATGTCTTGAAGTAATAAAGAAGAGTTTGGTGAGTGCCGTCTCTAATTGTCTTACTGCTGTTGTATTGTTAAAGAGAGTACAGACAAGACGACCCAAGGTTTACAGTTATTCAATACACATGATGCACCTCAGTACAGGTAGCCATTAGTCAATATATGCAAAACAAAACTGCATTGTTGGATCTCCTTACAAGAAACCTGCTGAAACAGCAACCAAGATAGTGCTGGCCTGAATTACTAGTAGCATGAACAACAAACTATTCTGACTTTGCGCATTACCCTTTGGGGGTCATTTAGAAACGATTTTGTGGATCGAATCCATGGATCGCGTCCAAGCTTGATACTTTTAAAAGAGAACAAATGATGAGAAACATACTGATGCTTCATTCTTCTTTCCAACCGCTGCAGAAAGTGAATCTCTTGAAGAGTTGGACGTTGCCAGGATTGTAGAATCCGGGTTATGTAAATTTCAGCAGCTTGTTTTCATTGGCCTTTTTTCATGACACCTTGGCATATTTCCAAAAGAAATGATGTATTGGGGTCATTTCCTATACATTAAGCTAACATAAAAGAGCTGAAATTGCCCCCTTTTTCATCTAGTTTTGTTGACACCTACAGCATGTAATATGGTCCAGAGTCATCACATAATATTATGTTGATTAATAGGAATGTAAATTCTCTTCCTAGTTCTTTTTAAGATGATCCTTTCACACTGATCATAGTGTCCAATCTGTAGGTAATATGTTATAGAGCAAGATGAGCTGAGCAGATTGATATATAGCTTTATGGGAAACGATTTAGTATAATTTCTGTTTTATTCCTTTGAGCATTTAACCCCTTAGATGCCACAGCCAATAGTAACTTTGGCATCTAAAGTGTTTGATAATACGAGGGGGCTACATGTGGCATCACCTCTATGCAATGTGATTATAATTATTATTGATGTGATTATTAGCCTAACTAAGCCCCCCCCCCCCCCAGGTCTGCCATTGATATCTGTCTATTAGGACATCCCATTGCGAGATACAACCAATCCCACAAAAAACAAGCCACCATACAGCTACGTCAACTGGAAATGCTGATATGACAAAAGAGCTGCCACTCCAGATGTGATATCTAAAATAAGTCGACTATTGCTATTTATCTGTTTTATAATGTTCTTAATGTTTTTTCAACTGTGTGATTGGATGCAGTTCAATCATGTGACTGTATAAATACCGAACAACACAGAGATCCTTTGTGTCAATGTTTTTTGATTTCTCTGTATAGATTATCTCCTAGGAAAGATTCCTCTGGGGACATGTAATCCCCACATATTCAATTTAAGAGTGAATAAGCCATTATACAAATGGGTGAAGACTGAATTGCAGGGCACTCAAAGGCTGTGGCTGGAAGGCTTTGTTGTTTAATCATATACGTACACTACTCATCTATTGATAGAGTGGCAAATTTTTGTAGCACAAGTTCAAATGGACTAAAAAGACAATTTATTCAAGACTAGGTTAAAATGTTCATTATACATTCTGGTTAGAGGACAGAGAACCATTTCTGAAGGCTTTGTCTTCAGTGTTAGAATTATGAATACATATGTATCGTAGGTGTTAAACTAACAACTGTGGTGTGCTATCCCGATAGTGGCAGATGTTTGTGACGTGTCAAAATTGTTCATTTGTCAAATAAGATTTTGGTAGGTTCACAGCTGAGCCTTGGACTTTACAGTGGACAGTACACTTTGCATTATGGAGTGGACAGTTATATTTTAGTTTTGCCTCATGCAGAGAAAATCCAAGTGCATCTACAATGTGCTGTGCCTCCTTGCCCTCCAATTGGGCCTGCTTAACCACTTCTGGCAAAGATTGCCTTTCCCTTCTTTTCATTTAACAATGAGCAGTGATCTTACAGGCAGTCATGGATGGTCGTACACCACCAGAACCCAGTGGCGTGTGCAAGGAGGTGGTTTTATGGTTTAAACTTCCCCTTGCACCCCTGCCCCAACTATATGGATAACTTTAAAATGATCAAGCAAATAAAAGCTGTGAATGGCCAGGGAGCCATGATCTCCTTGCCCCATCACCAACAGAAAAAAAGGTGAGTTTTTTATGTTAGCAGGGGGCACCCACCTTATTGCGAAACTTAACTACTAACTGGGAGGAACCTGCCTGATGGGGTAAACTTACAACTGGGGCACTGCAAGGAAAATCTACCTAAGGGTACGTTCACATGTACGCAGATTTGATGCACAGGATTTTCTGCAACAGATTTCAATGTAAACTAAATGACTGAGCACAACTTCTTATCTGCAGTAATAAATCCTGCGCATCAAATCTTCACAGGATCCTGTATGTGTGAACGTACCCAAAAGGGAGAAACAGGGATATCAACCTATCGACCTATCTTCTGTGTGTACTACTGGGGGGATCTACCTAATCGGAAAGCTGTCTACCTGCTGGGGGACCCACTTTTCTTCTAGAGGGACCTACCTAATTACTGGGTACATACCTTTATAATGGGAGGACCTACTTACCATGGGAACTTACTTACCTAATGGGGGGGGGGGGGCAAACCTTCCCCAATCCACTTACCTACCTACTCTTACTGTGCATTAATACTGTTTGGGGCAGTATAGATGAGGAGAAAGTGGAGACGGTGCTGAAAATGCAAGAAGCCTAAAATATTTGTCTTGTAGATTCTGCAGGGATGAGCTGGAAGAAGTTTTTGCATTATGGAGGTCTGGGAAGTATGAAAGAGGAAAATGAAAAAATCTGATCAGAGGTAATCACTTATATGGTCTACAAAGCTTGTATAGTACTGGTATCTACAAGATATAGACACTTTGGGGGAGATTTATCAAAGCCTGTGCCGAGCAAGAATGGTACAGTTGCCCATAGCAACCAATCAGATTGCTTCTTTCATTTTTAAAGCGACCTGGGAAAAATGAAAGAAGAAATCTGATTGGTTGCTATTAGCAACTGCACCACTCTTCCTCTAGACATGTTTTGATAAATCTCCCCCTTTATGTAATCACTTATAGGTCACTATATAGACTCTGCGTAGAACTTGTATCTAGCACTGTATGGTGGTAATAGTGGTCTTTATATGGCAGGGAGATTTATAAAACTGTATAAAAGTTTTTTAAAAAATGCAACTTTCATAAAAGCTGCGTAGTGATTGGTTGGTTTTTCTTTTAGACAGTTTTATAATTATACCCTAGTGGGGGAGATTTATCAAAACCTGTCTAGAGGAAAAGTTGCTGAGTTGCCCATAGCAACCAACCAGATTCCAGCTTCTTTCATTTTTCAGAGGTCTTTTTAAAAAATGAAAGAAGTAATCTGATTGGTTGCTATGGGCAACTTAGCAACTTTTCCTCTGGACAGGTTTTGATAAATCTTCCAGTGTGTTTTACTTAGTAACAAAAGGGGAGATTTATCAAACCTAGTGGTGATGATCAGTTTCCCATAACAACCAATCAGATTGCTTCTTTCATTTTTATGAAGCCTATGCAAAATAAAAGAAGCGTTCTGATTTTGCATAGGTTTTGATAAATCTCCCCCAATGTGGTGGTATGATCCAGTATATATGTGGTGGTAAAGTGTGATTCTGGTGTGGAGTTATAATATTATTATTTTTTTACCCCCCTACTATGAGAAAATCCTGCCGAGTTGAGATCCTTAAATCCATGTCGTGCCATGTTACTGAGCTTTTTTACTGGGATATGGGACTTCTGTGGACTCTCAAGATGTTGGTGGTTCTGCATGGACAACCCTACTAAAGGCCTCCAAAGTGCCCTCTCCGACCCTCAAAGACTTACGGCATGTCCTAGCTGTAACCTAACCTGACAGGAATACATAGCTGCATTTTTGTAACCAAGCTCTTCTTTTTACTATTTCCAAACTGATGTGTTTTTATGGTGTGTGAACATGGCTTTAATCTGACATATACTTTTTTTTTTATAAATGACATTTCATCCAATGCCATATCCATGTAAAAACTAAAAATTATTGGCTTTCTTCCTTGTAGCCATATGCAAGATATTATGAATGCTGTAAAGCAGTCGCATAACTACAAAGCAGAATTTGTCAAAAAATACATCGGATTAACATTCAGCAAACCCGCGCCAAATAACAATCACTTGTGTCATTTATTGTAAATAACATGGAAACTTGCCTTCATTTCATGTTTATGCATTAACTTAGCTGAACTTTCACTGAACTTATCACACAATTAGCAACTGTCTAGATGTCAGACTACAACACCCAGCATGCTCCTTGATGCAACACTCCTTGATGCAAAACCACAACACTCAACATACTATGAGGTTTCCTAACAACTTGAGACCCATAGATTAGAAATCACTGCTGTATGACATGTGGAAGTTAAAGGGGCAAAACATTTTTTAATATCAACTGGTGCCAGAAAGTTGGACAGATTTGTAAATTCCTTCTATGTAAAAATCTTAAAGCGCAACTGTCATGGAAGTTATACCCCCCAGACTAATAACATGATAGTATAGATGATGATACGTGTAATGCAGCTATGCTTTTGGCTGCTCTTTATCACATTTTATCAGCAGGAAAATAGTTTTATCGTGCGATCAGCAACGTGCTGAATAAAGGGATTATAAACGTACTAATTTGGTTAAAAAGTTTGTGATTTTTTTTAAGCGCAACAATAATATAAAAGTATATAATAATGGGTATCATTTTAATCGTATTGACCCTCAGAATAAAGAACACATGTCATTTTTACCATAAATTGTACGGCGTGAAAACAAAACCTTCCAAAATTAGCAAAATTGCGTTTTTCGTTTTAATTTCCCCACAAAAATAGTGTTTTTTGGTTGCGCCATACATTTTATGATATAATGAGTGATGTCATTACAAAGGACAACTGGTCGCGCAAAAAACAAGCCCTCATACTAGTCTGTGGATGAAAATATAAAAGAGTTATGATTTTTAGAAGGCGAGGAGGAAAAAATGAAAACGTAAAAATTAAATTGTCTGAGTCCTTAAGGCCAAAATGGGCTGAGTCCTTAAGGGGTTAAACTACTAGTCCAATAAAGTCGAAGCTTATCCAGTCATTTCCTTTGAATCATCTATGGCAATGTTTTCCAACCATAGTGCCTCCAGCTGTTGCAAAACTACAACTTCCAGCATGCCCAGACAGCTAAAAGCTGTCCGAGCATGCTGGGAGTTGAAGTTTTAAAACAGCTGGAGGTACCCTGGTTAGAAAACACTTATCTATAGTGTTGTGTTCAATTGAAAAAGTCTCATCAAGGTTGCATTGTTATATTGTTTGTAAGGCTGAGAAAATACATATGTTCATCCAGTTCAAGGGGTACTCCAGTGGATTTTTTTTTTTTCAAATCTACTGGTGCCAGAAAGATAAACAGATTTGTAAATTACTTTTTTTTTTAAATTGTAATTCTTCCAGTACTTATCAGCTGCTGTATGCTACAGAGGAAGTTATTTTTGCATTTCTCTTCTGTCTGTCCACAGTGCTCTCTGCTGAAACCTCTGTCCATGCCAGGAACTGTCCAGAGTACAAGCAAATCCCCATAACAAACCTCCCCTTCTCTGGACAGTCCCTAAAACAGATGGAGATGTCAGCAGAGAGCACTGTGGTCAAACTGAAAAGAACTTTCAGAAAGAAATACATCTTCCTCTGTAGCATACAGCAGCTGATAAGATATACAATGTCTCAATAAAAACAATATAACAATGCATGCCAATATGTTGTGGTCAGGAAATGCAGCACCAACAAATATGAACATTACACCCATATATATGAGTCCAGGATGCAATAACTATCATACTTCCTAACCACAAAGCATTCAAGTGTAATGAATAACAACATTCTAACTAAACCCTGAGGCACAGGCTGTAGGTGACCAATATACCTCCCACACTAACCTACATATTTCTCCTGTATACGTGTCCTCAGAGTATGTGCACATTCTCTGACACATCCTTGTCTATATAAGGTCTCACCTCTGACAATGCATATCAGTGCAAAAAACAAGCCATGAGGTAGGAACAACTGCCTGCAGAGCTCAGAGACAAGATTGTGTGGAGCCAAAGATATGAAGAAGGGTGGAACATTTCTGCAGGACTGAAAGCTCCCAAGAACACAGTGGCCTCCATAATTGGAGGCTTAAATGGAAGATGTTTTGGAACAATCAAAACTCTTCCTTGAGCTGGCTGGCCCACCAAACCTAGTAATCGAGGAAGGGGGGGATGAGCGCCTTGGTAAGAGAAATTACTAAGAACCAAAATGGACACTGTGGCTGAGCTCCAAATAACCTGTGGGCAGCCACCTGGAGTTTACAAAAAAGCACCTAAAGGACTCTCAGACTGTAAGAAACAAGATACTCTGGCCTGATGAAAACAAGATTGAAGCTTTGGCCTCAATTCTAAGTGTCAAGCCTGGAGGAAACCAGCCACTGCGTGTCACCTAACTAGTACCATCACTACAGTAAAGCATTGTCATGGCAGGCTCATGATGTGGGGGGGTTTCTAAGTGGTTGAGACAGGGTGACTGGTCGTGATCTAGAGTGTTCTGGACCTCAGCCTGGGGAGAGGATTCACCTTTCAACAAGACAATGGGGGAAATTCATCAAAACTTGTGCAGAGGGAAAGTCCACCAGTTCCCAATAGCAACCAATCAGATGGCTTCTTTCATTTTTTTTTTTTAAAAGGTCTCTGAAAAATGAAAGAAGCAATTTGATATGGGCAACTAGTGAACTTTCCTCTGGACAGGTTTTGAATAATGTCCCCAATGACCCTAAGCACACAGCCAAGACAACACAGGAGTGGCTTAGGGACAACTCTTTAAATGTCCTTAAGTGATAAAACATCTACAGAGAGACCTCAAAATGGCTTCCACCGATAGTCTCCATACAACCTGACAGAGCCTGAGAGGATGTGCAGAGAAGAATGAAAGAAAATCTCCAAATCCAGGTGTGCAAACCTTGTGGCGTCCTCCCCAAGAAGACTGGAGGCTTGAATCACTGCCATAGGTGCTCCAGTGAAGAGCTGAGCAAAGGGTGTAACTCAGGGGTCCTCAAACTACGGCCCGTGGGCCACATGCCGCCCGCCGAGGACATTTATCCGGCCCGCCGCTGCCTGGGACAACCCTGTGTCCGTAAAGATGTTTTCGGGACACAGGGATGCGCTCTTGGAGACCCCGATTTTACTTTAAAAACGCAGGGGCCACCGGGAAGGTGGCGCACGCAGGGACGTCACTGACGCCATGCGTGCGCCCATAGCAACGGAGCGCGGAGGAGCGGGGCAGCGATGAGGACGTGTGCTGGCCAGCTAGATAAGTGTTACCAGCAGCACGTCAGCTTCGTTGCTCCGACCACCGCTCCTTCGGTCCCGGGACTTACTGCCATGTCCGAACTGGAGGAGCGGTAGTCGGAGCACTGAAGTGGGGCAGAACACAGGCATACAGCCTCCAGCCATACACTGTATGGCTGGAGGCTGTATGTCTGTGGGGGAACATACTGCACCTAATGTGGGGGAACATACTGCACCTAATTTGGGGGATCTATACTGCACCTAATTTGGGGGATCTACACTGCACCTAATGTGGGGGAACATGCTGGACCTAATGTGGGGAGCTATACTGCACCTAATGTGGGGAGCTATACTGCACGTAATTTGGGGATCTATACTTCACCTAATGTGGGAGATCTATACTGCACCTAATGTGGGGGAACATGCTGCACCTAATGTGGGGAGCTGCACTGTACCTAATGTGGGGGAACTGTACTGCACCTAATGTGGGGGAACTGTATTGAACCTAATGTGGGGAACTGTACTGCACCTTATGTGGGGGAACTATACTGCACCTAATTTGAGGTAACTGTACTGCACCTAATGTAGGGGAACTGTACTGCACCTAATGTGGGGGAACTGTACTGCACCTAATGTGGGGGAATTGTACTGCACCTAATGAGGGGGAATTGTACTGCATCTAATGTGGGGGAATTGTACTGCACCTAATGAGGGGGAATTGTACTGCGCCTAATGTGGGGGACTTGTACTGCACCTAATGTGGGGGAACTGTACTGCACCTAATGTGGGGGAATTGTACTGCACCTAATGTGGGGGAATTGTACCACACCTAATGTTGGGGAATTGTACTGCACCTAATGTGGGGGAATTGTACTGCACCTAATGTGGGGGAATTGTACCGCACCTAATGTGGGGGAATTGTACTGCACCTAATGTGAAGGAACTGTACTGCACCTAATGTGGGGGAACTGTACTACCAACCCTAATGTGGGGGA